>NC_056749.1:248876891-248964391 GCF_019279795.1 Protopterus annectens
TCTGTGTGGTTCCTTATGTCACCACCTCTAACACAAGGTTCAATCATTTCTAGAACCCTGAAGAGGAAACTATGTGTATCCCCTGATTCTACTACATGTTTGGCTAGTGCATTCATTGTATTCCCTTTCCTCATGTGGTATGTATCCTATCTTATTGCATACCTGGCAAACTGCCAGATATACAATGTTCATACTAGTGCATGTCGCATCCACTTGGGTTTTAAACTGTGTGTGTGAGTCAGGGTGTACAAAGCTGTCAATGTATACACATTGATTGCAACGCTGACATGCCTTGGTATAGCAAGACTCCACTCCCTTCTCATCCTTCTTTGAATAGCATAGCAGCCTTTTCAAATTTAGTTTATTCTTGTACAGAAACCTTGGTTCATCTCATACCACCTGTCTGATCTCATCATCTGTGCATAATATGGACCAATGCTTATTGAATATGTCCTTAAGATTCCTATTGTCACTAGTATATGGTAACGAAATCCTAACATCATTCCTGGCATCATTCTCTAGTATGGGTCTAGGTCCATAATAAGGTGCTGCTCTGTTCAATCTGAGCTTATGCATATCATTAAATTGTCTTTCTATCTCACTGTTACTATAACCCCTGTCCTGTAATCTCTCTTTCAGTTCATGCATACCTATTTCAAAGCCTGTCTCAGTGGCATTGAGTCTGGAAACACGCATGCCCTGTCCTCTTATTATATTATTGAATATATGATTGGGGTGCATGCTAGTCCTCGATAATATAGTATTGCGATGGCATGATATACTCCTGTATTCAACAACCCATTATCCATTTTCTCAATAAACAAGTCTAGAAAATCTAACCTATGGGTTGAATAGCACATAGTAAATACTAAATAATTTGTCAAATTATTTATCATGCCATGAAATTCATTTCAACATCTCCTCTCCATAGCATAAACACATCGTCTACAAAACGTTTGTAGAATATAGCAGAGCTCATGAACTCATTAGTTCTGAATAGCACCTCATTCTCCCAGTATGCCAAGAACATATTGGCACAATGTTTAACAAATGTACCAACAGTTCTATATGGGGTGGTGTGTGTGCTATTTATCAATAGATATTCCTGATGTATTCAATTCCTAATTCATTAGGTAATATGGTAAACAGTGATTGAATGTCAAATGTGACCAATATTAACTCCTCACTGTTTATCCCACTTGCCATACAATCATAAAGTTCAGATGTTTCTCTATATAAACAGATATGTGTTCAGCACTGGTCTCATGGGTGAAGATATTCAAACAAATCTTGTCTATGATCTTACCGTTAAACATATCAACTAGTTCATTCCCTATTTGTAATATAATACTTCACACACGGAAGAATCAATTCTTAAATAGAATACATCATTCAACAATCTCACCATTGCTGCTTGATAACACATAGTGTCCATTACCACAACTTGGCCTCCTTTATCTGCTGGTCTAACTGTCAAATTGTCCTTGTACCTGAAACTAGGCTTCTTACTAAAATATTTGTGTAGCTCATCCTCAGTTAATTTCAGGTAAGCCTCCACCAGTGGATGGTTCACGGTATAATTACTCAATCTTTTAAATATAGATGCTGTTTCATGCCTGTAGTATTGTTAAGCATCAAATACTAGATTGCTATAACCACTGGGAATAAAGTTCAACCCTTTTTCCAATAAATTCAATTCAGAATTTGTTAACTCATGTTTAGATATATTACAGACTAGTGAGTCAGTTGTATGTATGTTATCATTCATCACCCTTAAATCACTCATTGTCCTATTTTTGTATGCTGTGGATGCTGTGTCTCCATCTATATGTATGATACTGATGACATCATCTGTATTTATGGAATCACCCAGCACTTTATCTAAATTAACATTTAATGACTCATTTAAAACAGTGTTATTATTATTTGTATTCATATTCCTTGCAGAAACCCTGTCACATTAGATGCAGGTCTTACATCTTGTTCCATTGTTTCACTTATATTGTTATCACTAACAGTTCTATTACTGTTCACACTATTACTCACAGCATTATCATTCTAAAAATCTTTGTGGTCACGTCTTATTTTGTTGTGTTTCTGCTGGAGAGTCTTGCCGCCAAAACGCCGCCCAGCTCAAGCGCAGGAAACGCCGTCCAGCAAGCTCTCAAACAGCGGAACAACCAAGGCTTCT
Organism: Protopterus annectens; assembly: GCF_019279795.1. Lineage (NCBI taxonomy): Eukaryota > Metazoa > Chordata > Ceratodontiformes > Protopteridae > Protopterus > Protopterus annectens. Next base: position 248,879,083 of record NC_056749.1, read on the forward strand.
GGATATGCTAAAATGTCCAACCTTTGTTGTTTAATACTTCTGGTCAATGCATCCTCCTCTGGTGAAAAATAGTCCACTAGCAGTTGCATATACTGCCTGCTAACATCCAAGTTTATCAACTGCCACTTCTTTAATAACTCGGGATGTTGATCTCCTTGATTCGGCATGTTGAATATCCGAGTCCCACTATCCTCTGTTCCAGACAGTATATAAATACGCTATGCCTGTATGTGCGTTGTGTCTGTAATCTCTTCAGAAAGTCCTTCTCCAGCTTGTCTAACATACGTTGCAGTTTCAGGATGCAACCTTAGAGCACTGCAGCTGCTGCTCAAATCTCTATGGTCAACATTGACGAGCCCAGGTCTACCAGTGGAAACCACACTAAAATGGAAATAGTCGATGTAGATATATCAGTTGCTTGCCGCGGGGATCCGCTTCCACCAAGGTACAAAATAAAGTAGCAGAGGTAGCAATAATAACAACGGTACTCAGTAGGAAAAGCCCCCAAACAATAGTTAATGTAAGATATGCAAACCAAACCAGAGAGCACAGCAGACCAATTAACCAGGATTCCTTGTTGAATAAAAAGACTTTAATCCACAGTTCCAAAGACAAACACCATGTATAATAGTGCTGCAGCTGATATTCAACATGCCGAATCAAGGAGATCAACATCCCGAGTTATTAAAGAAGTGGCAGTTGATAAACTTGGATGTTAGCAGGCAGTATATGCAACTGCTAGTGGACTATTTTTCACCAGAGGAGGATGCATTGACCAGAAGTATTAAACAACAAAGGTTGGACATTTTTTTAGCATATCCAGAAGCCTTGGTTGTTCCGCTGTTTGAGAGCTTGCTGAGCTTCTCCAGCAGAAACACAACAAAATAAGACGTGACCACAAAGATTTTTCGATGGGTCACGTCTTTGTATGGCCTAGATTTGGTGAAAGGGATATTAATGTTCTTGTAGAGAATGATAATGCTGTGAGTAATAGTGTGAACAGTAATAGAACTGTTAGTGATAACAATATAAGTGAAACAATGGAACAAGATGTAAGACCTGCATCTAATGTGACAGGGTCTGCAAGGAATATGAATAGAGTTGAGTAGAAATAATAATAACACTGTTTTAAATGAGTCATTAAATGTTAATTTAGATAAAGTTGATTCCATAAATACAGATGATGTCATCAGTATCATACATATAGATGGAGACACAGCACATAATAATACAAATATAGCGAAGGAAACTATATTAAACAGCCGAATTTGTATCCTCAGGTAGAGGTTACAAATAAACCTATATTACAAGATGATAGGTTGAGCATAGTAGGAGCATGAATGTGGCAGAAACAGTACATGGTGGTATCCCTTTTCCGCTACCTGTGAGGAAGGACAAGGGCTTGAGGAGAGGGAGATCTCTAAGCAGAGGGAGGCAAACAGAGGAGTTCCATCCACAGCATACAATAAAGAAAATGTGGAGGAACAAAATAGGACAATGAGTGATTTAAGGGTGATAAATGATAACATACACACAACTGACTCACTAGTCTGCAATATATCTAAATATGAGTTAACAAATTCTGAATTGAATTTATTGGAAAAAGGGTTGAACTTTATTCCCAGTGGTTATAGTAATCTAGTAGATACAGTGCTAGATACCAAGCTTTTCTGTCGGAATTTGATGCTTAAGTTGTTATTTCACAACAATACTACAGGCACTGCGACAGGTAATGAAACAGCATCTATATTTAAAAGATTGATGAACCATCCACTGGTGGAAGCTTACCTGAAATTAACTGAGGATGAGCTACACAAATATTTTAGTAAGAAGAACAAGGCAATTACAGTTAGACCAGCAGATAAAGGAGGCCAAGTTGTGGTAATGGACACTATGTGTTATCAAGCAGCAATGGTGAGATTGTTGAATGATGTATTCTATTTAAGAATTGATTCTTCCGTAGTGAGAAGTATTATATTACAAATAGGGAATGAACTAGTTGATATGTTTAACGGTAAGATCATAGACAAAGATTTGTTTGAATATCTTACAATCATACAAGGCTTTCCTAAGATACACAAGAGTGTCAGTGACCCACCCATGAGACCAGTGGTATCAGGGCAAGGTTGGGTCACTGAACACATATCTGTTTATATAGAGAAACATCTACGTCCAGTGCTAAACATGAATCCAACTATACTCAGGGACTCTAAGCAGTTCCTGTTAGAACTTTATGATTGTATGGCAAGTGGGATAAACAGTGAGGAGTTAATATTGGTCACATTTGACATTCAATCACTGTTTACCATATTACCTAATGAATTAGGAATTGAATACATCAGGGAATATCTATTGATAAATAGCACACTTACACCCAGTCATATAGAACTGTTGGTACATTTGTTAAACATTGTACTTGAGAACAATGTTTTTATGTTTGAAGACACAATATATAAACAGCAAGCTGGTGTTGCCACAAACAGCTATGCCAATATGTTCTTGGCATACTGGGAGAATGAGGTGCTATTCAGAACTAATGAGTTCATGAGTCTGCCATATTCTACAAACGCTTTTGTAGATCGATGTGTTTATGCTATGGAGAGGAGATGAATGAATTTCATGGCATGATAAATAATTTGACAAATTATTTAGTATTTACTATGTGCTATTCAACCCATAGGTTAGATTTTCTAGACTTGTTTATTGAGAAAATGGATAATGGGTTGTTGAATACAGGTGCCATCGCAATACTATATTATCGAGGACTAGCATGCACCCCAATCATATATTCAATAATATAATAAGAGGACAGGGACTCAATGCCACTGAGACAGGCTTTGAAATAGGTATGCATGAACTGAAAGAGAGATTACAGGACAGGGGTTATAGTAACAGTGAGATAGAAAGACAATTTAATGATATGCATAAGCTCAGATTGAACAGAGCAGCACCTTATTATGGACCTAGACCCATACTAGAGAATGACGAACGAAGTGCCAGGAATGATGTTAGGATTTACCATATACTAGTGACAATAGGAATCTTAAGGACATATTCAATAAGCATTGGTCCATATTATGCACAGATGATGAGATCAGACAGGTGGTATGAGATGAACCAAGGTTTCTGTACAAGAATAAACTAAATTTGAAAAGGCTGCTATGCTATTCAAAGAAGGATGAGAAGGGAGTGGAGTCTTGCTATACCAAGGCATGTCAGCGTTGCAATCAATGTGTATACATTGACAGCGCTACATCATTTGTACACCCTGACTCACACACACAGTTTAAAACCCAAGTGGATGCGACATGCACTAGTATGAACATTGTATATCTGGCAGTTTGCCAGGTATGCAATGCGTTCTATGTAGGCAAAACTAACCGACAGCTTAAAGATAGGATACGTGAGCATACATACCACATGAGGAAAGGGAATACAATGAATGCACTAGCCAAACATGTAGTAGAATCAGGGGATACACATAGTTTCCTCTTCAGGGTTCTAGAAATGATTGAACCTTGTGTTAGAGGTGGTGACATAAGGAACCACACAGAAGATAGGGAAAGTAAATGGATAACAAGACTAAGGGGGATCTGGCCTGAATGAGAGAGCTTCGATAAAACCAGCTCTCAAGAAAAGAAGGAATATAAACATTAAATATAGATAGCCTAGAGCAACATGTTAGATGTTTTGTATAGTAGTCACATTATTGATGTCTGGTCACTCACATCTTACTATACTGATATGTTTCTTCCCAGTTTATATGTTTTTATACAAACACTTTTATATGTATTTTAAGTATTTATTTATTTTGTATAAGCTATATAAGTTTCCCAATAGACACATTACATAGCAATATATTTTAGGATTTATATTGATTTTAGTATGCAGTATACAACTTTAATGATTAATTGCTATTTGATTGATTTTATTGATGCATGTATTTATAGGGGCACTATGGGTAGCAGCAAATTGATCTGAAGAAACTCATTTTGTGAGTGAAAGCGCTCATCAGCTGCAGCACTATTATACATGGTGTTTGTCTTTGGAACTGTGGATTAAAGTCTTTTTATTCAACAAGGAATCCTGGTTAATTGGTCTGCTGTGCTCTCCTACTTACTCTTGGTTTGGTTTGCATATCTTACATTAACTATTGTTTGGGAGCACTTTTCCTACTGAGGTACACGTTGTTATTATTAATATATTACTAAGCTGTAACAAAATGTAATATAGAGGACAAACCTCATACAATAATAAGATGTTAAATGTGCTTAAATCAGAGCTTATTTTATCTTCTAAAAACTTTAAGCTTAAGTAAACAACTAACTGAAGAAACCTCATTAAGTCCTTCATCTTTCCATACAACAAATATATCATCCAGGTACCTCATATAGAGGTATTAGGACTGGGGAAATTCACTATTTAAAATATAATAATATGGCGAAACTGTTGCATTGGGGGATTAAGCAAGCAAACATTATTATATTGAATTAGCTGAAAAAACATTGGAAGCATGAGGCACAAAGCATTATAGAGAATGATGAAGTTTATATCACACGGGATCACGCATTATCAGCAGTTCAAAAACTTAATGCGAGAAAAGCAGATATAGTAGTCCATGAAAAGAAGACAAAGGTAGCACTGATCCCTGAAATTGCTACACCCAGTGACTACAGTGTCTTACATTTAGAGAGATACAAAATCATAAAATACCAGGATTTGCAGGCAGAAACAAGGGGAATGTGGTAGAAGGATACCAAGACAGTTCCAATAGTAGTAGGAGTAATGGGTCTTATAAAAAAGAATTTAAAATCTTGCTTAGATGTGTTACTGATACATGTAACTCCGTATGAATTACAAAAGGAGTCAATACTGGGCACATTGCGGGTGCTGCAAAGAGCACTTATGGCTAACATCAAAGACTGAAAAATACTAATTTCATGAACTTTAATCATGCTTTGACTTAGGAATGGGGTCCATTCTTGTTATGGTATTAGAAACCCAAAAGACTTGGAGAAATTAAAAAAGAGAGTAAGGCATTAAGATTCATACACACTGACACAGAACATGTAGGTCACATCAGTCTGAAATGATCCAGCCAATGTGATGTATTTTGTAGATCTAGATTGCTTTTATGCACTATGATTTGTGCTACATATACTAGTGCCGGTACATACAGCACAGTCTTGTTGACTTCCCCCCTTTCTCTGTTATCTCTTTTTATTCTTGCTACTGGTGATATATCACAAGAGTACTATGCTGAAGCAATATGTCAGTGCCCTGGCCTATTTTAGAACAGGCATGGGCAGGAACATCTTACTGGCCTTTTTTGTGCAAGCTGCAGGTCACCACCAGAGATGCTGAGGCAACTGAATCATCTATTTAGCAGTATAAAGATAAGCCATCATATTGTATGGCTGGCTTTTTTGCAGTGTTTATCAATCTTCTGCTACAGAATATGGATAGCAGATTCATGTTATCATTAGTGGCTACAACTAATATCCCATATCATTTATAAGAGCAAAAGACATGCTTCTGCCTGTACTTGATATAACAGATGTCTGTTGTTTTACTGTCAGCATTGTGCCAACCTCTGTGTGAGTCTGCTCCCCTTTCTTTATTTTAACAGTGTGTTGTGGCACACTACAAACCCATGTACATACCAACAGACGACAAGCAGAACAAGTCACTTTATCTGTCAAGTCCATCCAAGTGGAGCAGCTAACTGTCCCTTCCATGCCCTTGTCCCATAATTTCTTTGCTTTGTCCCAAACAACACTTAACTGCTCTAATGACTTACACTGTGCAAACATCTCAGTTTGGTTAAGGGTCTTACTAGCATGACATGAAATGGATGAGCATGAAGTTGAAACATTCATATATCAGCTTAAAGAAGTATGTTGTAGCAGACTGCTGTCACACTCATCGGATATTTCAATTTAGTAAACTATTTTTGTGCAGCTGATCAGATGAAAGGCATTCAGCATAGAACTGATTAAGTGTTTAAAACCATAAAAACGTTCCTGTGAAATGGATGATGGATTCAGAGACTGAGGATCCTTTATAATAAGATTAACAACCATTTCATATATGACTATGGACTAACAGTAAAATAAAGAAAAGAAACTTCTATGAATGAAGTGCTTTGTTAGTGTGAAGAATATTTGTTCAAAGTGCTGTAAGTCAGGAAAATGAGCAAGACAGAATATGTATGGACAGTCTGAATTTAGTTATACAGGACAGCAGTCTGGCTAAATTACAATAAATTGAATAATGTACTGCTGACGCTCAGGAATGTGTAATAGTTCTTGCTTTTTAGGAAGACACTACAACACTTTCAAGTAGTACACTATGGCAACATTTGGGGTATACTATGGATTTGAAAATTCCTAACAGAACAGCAGTTACAGAAAGCAGCATCTATTGATGTACCCAAGACTCATGGCTACTTTCTGTGCCATCGCTGTAAAGTAACGGAGCAGCTGCTGATACACACATGTCATAGAAAGCTCTAAAAAGGCACAATTTTGGGATACAGCTGTCACATAATATTTAGTGCTGAAATGATGGTTTCAAGCTGATCTATACAAAACCTCTTTGGTATTCTGTGTGGGCTAACATGCTAGCAGGCCCTTCGGGATGCTTTTTCATGTGTTACTTGTGTGTTACTGCTTTACATTTTATTTATTTATTTATTTATGCATTTATTAACTAGGTTAGTTCCACTAGAGTAGTGCCCTCTTTTCAACAGAGAGTGAAGGTGATGTTCATACTGACTAGGCAAAATTTAACCATTGCACTGGGGAACTTCCTGTACTCTTTTTTTAATCCATGGGTTCTTTTATACCCACCAGGACTACCACCAGCTTAGGCAGATGCGGTGTTGGATTAACATCTCATCAAACAGTGGTTCACAAAGGAAGACTTACCTCTTGCTAGGCTCAAGTGAATGTAAAAGGTCTCATATCACTAATTGAAAAAATAGGGGCATGTTATTAATCAAATGAAGTATGCATGGTACAACATTTCATAAATCATTATGTAGTGAATGAAAAAGAAAAATACACCAAAATATAAAGAATAACAGCCAACAGCAAACTAATGCAAGCCTGATCAAAACAAAATTGAACCCCAGAACATAAGCCAGTAAGCTATCACCTTCTTATCACTTGCCATTCACTTACAACCATTGCAAAACTTGGTTTACCCATCTTGAATAGACTACCCTTTGCTGTATAACACATCACTGCATTTTCCACTCATATATACCAAACTCTCAGAATGACTATTGTTTCAGTTTCCTTAACCTGTGCAGTACAGTAGTTTGTATATTAGCAATATAGCATATGATCCAATGTGAGATGTTTTAGTTTCTGTAGAATCATAACTCAATAAACCCCATATTCTAGTAGACTAGAAAAATAAAGTTCAATGGTTTCTTTCTTTTGGTGCCCAAACAAACTACAAGACATCTTCCCCCTTCATCTCATGTTTCTTTTCAGCTTTAATTGGTATCCTTTTATGAGATGATCTCAAAAAAAATCAAATTGGAAGTGTAACCCATTTATTTACTTCTTTGTTTAAAAGCTGCTTTATAACTGCTATCCAGTAACATTCAACTGTGTGCAATAAAAACAGTTTCCTCATACTATCGCCTTCTTTCATTCCTATTCTGTTGTACTAATGGTTGCCACATTTGCACTTTCCTACTACAGTGATACTCCCAATTCTTTTTAAACCGCTATTAACTTTTTCATCCTCGCCTGAGAGACTGACAAAGGATGATGCCGTTTTTAGAAGCTTACTAAGCAAACATGAACCCTCTAGACACCTTTAACACTCCAATAATTATTTTCAGCAAGTACAATGATGCAAAGAACACAATAGGTCAAACCATGTTTAATACCCCGTTTGCTTTCACTTCCCTTGTATATAAAACCATTCCCTTTCAGTATCTGGTTCACTGTGGAACTCCATGTAACAGAAAAAAATAGTTTCATCATTCACATCATTTCCGTGTCTGGCTGTTTTGAAAAAAGATGCATTTGTGCCAAATACCAACATTTTCATCACAAGACTGATTTTATTAAATACAACTTCTTCCTGAAACACATACCATTTCCTTTCCATATAATAATCATCAACTTCCTACCTCAGCATTCCTATCATCACCTCTCACCCCAGCACTTAATTCCTAATACCTCCAACTCTTCATAATTTCTCATTCCCATTGATGTTTCTGCCTCACCAAAACCCTTAAAACTTGCCTTTAAGTTCTTATTATACCTCCACTAAAACCACTTTTAATTCTTCTACTTGCCCAACCATATCTGTTGTAAGAACTACACATAATATGCACAGCTGTAAGCACCTGGAAAACAATCTGTTGCACAGGGTTCCACTTCATCTCTATAATCACCTGTTTCACTTCCCCTATCACTGTATTTCTCATAAAACCAACAACACAGGACTTAAAGAACTTTTCTGTCTCACCTTATTCCTCATCTCAATTCACTTGGCTAACTATACATTAATAGCAGAACCACTTAAGACAGATAATGCACCTCTCTCAAAAACACTACAGACCTTCCCCGAAATTCATACTCTCAAAATATGGATCCTCATGAGGCAAGTTATCAAATGCAGAATTTTGGCTCCACTACAGCAGAACTCTCCCTACTCAGCCTCATTTATAAGATCTTAGTGAACAACTTGTAGTCTGTATTAGCCAGCGACAGAGACCGACATTTTTTAAATTTCTCCTTTTACCTTTCATAAACTTTTCAAAATACTAACATACCAAGCACTCCAGTCACCCTTCTGTTCCCACTACTCCTGTAAAACTCCAGAACATACCTTTAAGTAAGCATCATGCAGACATTTATAAAACCTATACATTAGCCCATCATACCCTGGAACACCTTTTACCTTTCAGGACAACTGATAATTCATCCAGGAACTAATAATTAATGCAGCCATACATACATCCTGTTTTTGCTATTCCCAGATATCCCCTTTTCCCTGTACAACTTTTGGAAAAAAATGGTCTCAAAAATACCAAGTACTAAGCCCTTTTTATTACTAGAAGCAAACCATGGTTTCTGGCATACAAATCTACAAAATGCAAGCTTTAAGCTGTGTACATTTAATATGCCATTAGGAAGGTGCAGATCCCTTACACTTCTCTCTGGAATTTCATCAGTACTGTTATGTGTTCTAAAGAACTGTTGCAAAGGAAACTGGGGGGCTAGAGGATGTTATAAACATAAATGATGATCTATTAGTATAGACAAGAACCAGATAAAGCAGCCAAATGGATTAGGAGAACATAATTTAAAGTGAAATAAGAGCAAATTTAAGATCAGAGTGACACGTCTGAGTACATGGATCATGTTCTAACTTCAGGTGGACTTATGTCAGATGCAGAAAAAATGAAATCAACAGAACATATGCCAAAGCCAGAAGACAAGCAGGTATTATAGTGTTTTCCAGGAATCTTGCAGTTTGTACCTAATATATCTAAAATAACTGTACCTCCATGAATGCTATTATGGCAAGGTGTGGGTTAAAATGAACTATGAAAAGAAGATTTTTGAAATCCTCAGCAAATAAGGTATGAGTGAACCATTGTTAAAGAAAGATAGATATGAATAAGCCAGGTGTTTTGCAAGTAGGTGCTAGTCAGAATGGCACAACAGTTGTGATCCTACAAGAAAACAGACCATTTGCCTATAGGTCAGCTTACAGATGCACAAAAGATATATGCTCATATAGAACAAGTACTGTTAACACTTTAGAGATGTGAGGAACCTTTTTAAATATATCCTATGGAAAAGACATTCAGGTAGAAACATGCCACAAAACCCTGCAAACCATGTTTAGAAAGTCCCTGTAGGTGCCTGTGAGATTACAATGTTGCTTAGCATGCAGAAGTATGATCTGACAATCAACATAGACCAGGAAAGGAACTACATATAGAAGACATGTTGAGCAGATCATATATACCAGAAAAGCTTGGAGGCTCATTAAAATAAGAAATAAGATTTATACTGGAGATGCATCTACGAATGACAGAAGGTAAATTTAAAGAATAGCAGAGATATAATGAAATGACTCAGAAATACATTTACTGAAAGAAACTACAAAGAAAGGCTGGTTTGAGCAAAAATCATCAATAAGGAAATAAATGTCTTATTTTTCAGGAAGAAATAAACTGTGCCTATGTTTTAATTTTCAAACTAACAAACTAATAGTATCTAATTGACTGAGAAGCCAAATGCTTGACATGATACATTAAGCATATCTGTGAAGATTACAGTGCAAAAGCAAGATGTAATGTATTTATCAGGAAGGTTCACACAAACCAAACAAGCAGTACAGATCTGTACCATCTGAAATGCATGCCATGACAACAATCTAGCAGAAGAGATATTAGATAAGATACATGATTATAATGGTAGAAAATAATATTATTTATCATGGAGTTAAATGTGAACTTATTTGTTTCAATATCAGTAAACAATGTATTTTAAACTAGAGGATTGCTATATTGCGATATGTGAAATCATTAAATTAACAGACAAAAGTGCGAGCATGTACAGTGTATTAAAGTCTAAATTCTCTAGATAGGGATTTGTGATGTTGTGTCTCTAGTAGTCCAGAGAATTTATATATATATATATATATATATATATATATATATATATATATATATATATATATATATATATAGGGTTCCTATTACATGACTGAACGTTAGAAATAGCGAATGCTCATTTGTCGAACCCAAATGCACAAAACCACAGAATATCGAAGGAATGGATCATTGAATTTTTTGGGCCGTTCTCTGGACTTTGCTGTTTTCTTCACTGTGATACGATCTCGGAGTTGGTATATTTAATGTGGGGGGGGGTGTAGGGGGGTGAAGCCCCCCCAGTTTATGTTACCTGTACATTTTTTTTTCTTTTGATCAGCAAATTTTTTCCCTGGGAAAAAAATCGCTGATCTGTTCCTTCGACAACTTGTGGTTTCATGCATTTGGGTTCGATAATACATTGTTCACTATTTCTAGCATTCAATCATATAATATGAACCCATATATATATATATATATATATATATATATATATATATATATATATATATATGTATACACACACACACACACACACACACACACACACACACATATATATATATATATATATATATATATATATATATCACTTCCAGTCCTCATTATCCAGAGACAAATGGCAACTAGAGATAAAATCTCATAAGAAAGAGCAGTAGCAAAAGCTATGAAGACTGTCATCTCACAATTTTGGAATATAAGAATATTCCATTTCAGGGATTTAATCTACCACCAGCTCAACTATTAACAGACAAAAGACTTAACAGCAGATTACCAACTGTAACTATATTACTGATGCTTGAAAAAAAATCAATAAAAATGAAAGGGGGTGCTGGAGAGAAATGAGCAGAGGCAGAAATAGAAATTGCATAAGTAAATTCTCTGCTCCCTTCAGGCACTTCATACCTTGGAAAGCGCTGATATATACATCTTCACAAAGACCTGGGTTAAAGACCAGTGAGAGACTCTTTCTGTGCAAGGTTTCAATGCCTCCTACACTTTCAGATCCAGTGCATTAGATGAAGGCACTAAATTTAGCAGTGTCTCCATGTTCTTAAAAACATTTCATCTCCAGATGTTTTAACAAGATAATGACCTGGAACTCTTCTATGTCCAACTTACAAAAGTAAAATTAACACTCAAGATGCCAGTAACATTCTTGCTAAACATAAGAAACTCTGGACCCTGATTAAACCAACCAAAGCCAGATATGTGATATAACTAGCCACCCAGGTGAAGGGTAACCATAAAATCTTCTTTAACTATGCTAGAAATCTCAGAAACAATGCCCAGCACTGGGTGGAACCAATAGTAAAGAATATCACATGCTCGGACCCAGAAGACATAGCCATTCAACTAGCAGTAACATTTAGTTCACACATCACTCCCCTCCTATATTTCAAGATCATATACCTGCATCTACCCCCCCCAACTTCCAAGAAAAAGTCCTCAAGGTATTATCCAAGGCCAAGAACAATGCTTCAATGAAACTGGATAACATGTCAGGCTGCCTGGCTACCTACTGGTCAGCCTGAAACATGACTTGTCAGACTCCCTTCAGAGATTATTCAGTATAAGTCTCCACACCGGATTTGTGCTGGATGAATGAAGGATAGCAATAATCATCCCCTTGCAAAAAGGTGAGATGTAAATGGCCTCAAGTAATTATAGAGCCATAGACATGACCAACCTCATCTGTAAGGCTATGGAAAGGCTTGTTATGGAATTAATAAATAAGGACATAAATAACCTACAAACACTCAACCCAATCCAGTTTGGATTAATCAAGGACAAATCCTGCCTACTTATCCTGGCTGAGTTCATTTAGAAGGTTACTGAAACAATAGATGAGGTCAGATCAGTACGTACCACATAGCCAGACTTTGGAAAGGTATTCAACACTATTCCATATTTGGGTATCGGAGATAAACACTCTCAGCTAAGTGTAAATCTCTTTGTAACTCATTGGCTAGTAAACTGGCTCACAAATAGAACCCAAGAAATAAGGGTGGGAGGCTCTACCTCATCCCAAAAGACCCACCGCTAGATGTGTACACTAGGATTCAGTTTTTGGGCCTCTTCGTTCTAGAATTTACTTCTCAGTGGTCAAAGCAAATGTTCAGAGTTTATGGCTGACCAAATTTACAGGTGGCTGTAAACTTGGGGCCATCGTAAGCACTTCAGAGGACACCAAAATCCTCCAAGGGAGCATAACCCAAACAAATAGCTGGCATCAAAACCATGTACTGAAACTGAATGCTAAGATATGCATAATCATATCTTTCAGCAAGCATGACTTAGCTTTGAGGTATTACATTGACACTACACCCCTAAAACTTGATCCTGTAGTCCAAGATGTGAGAACCTATGTCAACAATGAAAAGTCCTTTGATCATGACATATTCAGTATTGTAAGGGAGTCTTTTTTAATTGCACAGCTTATATCTAAAAATTTGGCATCCAGGTCCAGAAAGTAATCATTCCACTGCACTTGGCACTCATTGGGCTGATTACTGACTATAATGTCCCATTTGGTATGAACTTGTCCAAACACATGTCAGAACTGGAATGACCACAACACTTTCTCACACACACACAAAAAATTGAGTACCTAAAACACATAAAACTATACAAACCATCTCAAAGCCTTGTCCCTCCTCTCTGTATCATACAGCCTACTATGAGGTGACTTCTGTTTCACATATACACACTTACAAATCTCTGTCCTGTCAAACCTATTACATATTCACAAGTCCAGTGGTAATATGAACACCTGCTCAAGGGATGTCAATCTCTTTTGCAACATAAATATCACATGTTGGAGGGATAGGTATGTATCATAGAGAATATCTCTTAGGAACCATCATCCACTCCACATTAAGTGAAATCCATCTTTTGTACTACTCAAGTGTAGTAGGGCATGGGTATTTGCTGGTGATAAATGGGTTGAGGACCTGGCCTACTCCGACCTACACCAGGAACCAATGCTAATGGTGGGAGGGGTGTATGTGACCCTACTGGCCAGTGTGTGCCTGCCATAAAGCCCAGCAGCCCTGGGTCAATAAGCTACTGGCCAGCCAGTGTCTAGTTTCGCAGACTGGGTTAGCTGGCATAGAGCTGTTGGTTGAAAGCTGGACATAAATCCAATCAACCTGCCAAACATGAACTGAGAATTGCTACACTTTCTGTAGGTTCACAGATAGGAAGCAGGGTGAAAGTGGATGACATGATGATACGTAGGAGGTTGAACATCTTATGTATCCAAGAGACAAGATGGAAGGGCAGTGCAGCAAAGCCACTACTACTCCGGAGGACAACTAGGAATTGTGGTGAGAGAGAGGCTTCAGAAGGCAGTGATGGATATCATCAGAATTAGTGACAGACTCATAGCAATCAGACTCCAATATAATGATAGGGTTGTGATAGTGAGGAAAAGAGTGCATTCACACAGCAGTTCAGGGACCTACTGGATAAATCAGGACAACATGGATTGGTGTTGATATTGGGTGACTTGAATGCACATATCAGCACTGCCTATGTCCACATGGGTGGGGCAACAGGAATAAAGAAGGAGAGGCCATTCTGGACTTCTGTATAGCAAATGGCTTGAAAATAGCCAACACATGGTTCAGAAAGAGAGACAGTTAAAAGATCACATACAAGAGTGGCCAACATGCAACTTAGGTAGACTTCCTCCTAGTAAGAAAAATGGCACAGGGGTAGAATCAATGATTGCAAAGTCATCCTTGGTGAAGCAGTAGGCCCACAGCCATACTTCTCAACCTGGAATCATAGAAAATCTGGACAAAGGCCCATGAAAAATATGTACAATTGGCCAAAAATCTGTACACTGGTTAACATAAAATTTGCATACATAATTATATAACCCCACCCACTCCAACAGAATTTGTGGGATACTGACTTTTAAATGCAAATTGAAGGAAAAAATACTAAACACAAAATAATCAGAAGAACAAAAGTGTTTTATTTTTATTAATATTTTCTGACTTCAGTCCTCAAAGATCTGTCAGTGATTTGCCAGAAAACTACAATTTTATGAGAAATGGACCCATATACCTCTCAATCTCTTACAGCAAGAAATCTGGACAAAGCCGCAAATAATGGGGAGACAAAACAAAGGCACATAACAGTGATGCTTTTTAAATATTGCTCTTCCAAACTTAGAATGTTGACAGAATAACAAGTTTTGCATAGCATGAATTTTCTGAAGGACGAAGTCTGAAAATCAAATTGTGCTGCCTGCCATTATTTTCTGACTTCAATCCTCAAAGATCTGCCAGTGATTTGCCAGAAAACTACAATTTCATGAGAAATGGACCCATATACCTCTCACTCTCTTAGAGCAAGAAATCTGGACAAAGCCGCAAATAATGGGGGGGACAAAATAAAGGCACAAAAATAGTGACACTTTTTTAAATATTGCTCTTCCAAACTTGGATGTTGACAGAACAACAAATTTTGCATAGCATGAATTTTCTGAAGGATGAAGTCTGAAAATCAAATGTTATGCCTGCTGCCTGCTATTATTTTCTGACTTCAGTCCTCACTGAACGCCAAATGAATGTAATAATCTAAACTGGTTTAAAGTGGACTAAGAATTTTTGTATTACTGTATGGTTCTGATTTAAAGTGGCAGAACTGCCTAACCACACTAGAGGGGTTGGGCTGATGCCAATAACCACAACCACTGAAATCTGAGTTAACCTTTTATCCCCCCTCCCCCCAACTACACCCACACCCACCTACACTCACACACACACACACACACACACACACACACACACACACACACACACACACACACACACACACTAAATAAATAACTAAAACATTTATTTGGTAACTATTTCTTTTGAGAAGTGTATTTGCAGGGGAAGGTGACGGGCAGTCTTAACCAGCCAACTTAAAACTGAAAAACAGAGGGAGACACTGTGACAGACACCTGCAGTCTTTAGTAGGTAGCAGAACTTAACCTCCAAACAAGCAGAAACGTTTTTTTTTGTGATATATTTGGTGTTTGTAAATGCCTGTACTGGGCTGCTTCAACCACAGACACACCTAACAAAATAGGGTAACTCTGTTTTTGGGATCTATATCACTTCTCATCATCACAGCGTTTTGCTGTGAGCCCTGGCGGGGTGAAGGAGTGGTTTTCCACTTCTAATTTGGTGTTCAGCTTACAGAAGGTGTTTCTTCATATTTGTGAGTGTTACATCTGATTTAGAGAGTTGTTAATCAGTTTGGGTCTGTTTTTGAACATTTCTAAGGTGCGGTTTCTTTCTATTATTTAGCGGTTGGCCTATAAGAAGAGGGTTCCTTTGTGTTTGTGCTTTTTACAATTCCAAAGGTTGATTTTTTATAAAATCTATTTTGTACATAAAGTTATATGATTTAGCAGCTTCATGGAACATTTTCCTTTACAATTATTGAAGACATTGTTCAATTTCTGGGAACGTAAATTAGCCTGTTGTGAGCTACGGGCAGATGAAGAAGCCATTTTCTTTCTGAACTTTGTGAGCACTTTATTCACTTTAGTGCTTTTGGCCTGTTAGTGTCTTTTTGGACAATTCGGAAAAGTGGTTTGGCTTATAAGAAGAAGGCTCCTTTTTGGTTATGTTATTTACATACTTAAATATCAGATTTTGTATAAAAACATTCATGTACATGTGTATGTGATTAGGACGTGCTGTGAAATATTCCTTTTATAATTTTTGCAGAAATTGATGAACAGTCTTTGATAATTTATATTATGCACATTTTTTGTTTTTGAAAAAAGCCTTGCAAAAGTCTCTGTCATTGTACACTATACAAGAAACTGTTGACGGATTTATACCAGTAACATTTTTTCTTTAGACATATTTATTATATATATTATATTCCTCCCTCTCCTCCAACCAGTCCTCACACACCTTTCCCCCACCCCTTCCTCCAACCTACCTGACTCTCACTACCACACCCCCCTCCCATCTAATATCCCATTACCCTCCTCTCTATCACTTCTAACTCCAACTGCCATGCTCTCCCTTCCTCCTAAAATCCTTATCTCTACATCCATCCTCATCCTTCTTCTACTACCTCTTTACCATGCCAGCTCCTATACTGATTTCCATTTACACCCTCTACTTCTTCCTCCCAACTCCCTCTTACAGCCCACTTCCACAACATCTCTGCCTCTTTAGTTCCCTCCCACCCTATCCTTCTCTTAAAAGTAAAACTTTTCCAAAGCACCACTAAATACTACAAACCTAAACCCATTCACTACCAGCCACTTCTATCTAAGTACAAACCTAATAAACTTATTCCCCATCTCACTTACCTTTGCTTAGCCGGTGACATTCACCCCAATCCAGGACCAAACTTCTCTCCAACAAACCACCCCAGCACCAATAACAAAACCACCAGTAAATACCTCAAATTCCTCACCATGAACGCCCAAAACTTTAAAAATAAATGAACCCTCTTTCATGCCTGGCTCAATCACAACTTACCTGACATTGTAGCCATCTCTGCAACCTGGCTAAAACCTCACATAAGTGACTCCGAATTCCTTCCCCCTGGATTTCATTCTCTCCGATCTGACCGCCTAAGTAGAAGAGGTGGTGGTGTAGCTTTAATCTACTCCAACCACTTGTCCATCACTCCTTACCCTAATCCCATCCCTTCTTTCAATAATGCTGAACTTGTAACTGGCCTACTAAAAATAAACAACCATAAAAGCATCTGTATCATTTCCCTTTATATTCCTCCTAGTAACACCACCAATACCCTGGAAGACATCCTCTCCTGGACCTCCTCTAATATTAAGCCAGAAACCTACATTATGGGAGATGTAAATATTGACTGGGAAAAAATCATTATCCCTAATCCCACCTTAACAATCAACCTATTTAACATCATTCAACTTACTAACTTCATTACTAGACCTAACAAAACCAACCCCCCCAGGATCCATACTTGACTGGATCCTAGTATCTCATCCTAACAAAATCATAAAATCTGGTGTTATTCCTGACCCATTAGGAGACCACCTCCCTGCCTTCACCCTTCGAGCTACACCCACTTCCCCACACTCTCACCAGTACATTCATACTCGTAACCTAACTTTAACCCTACTACTTTCTCTGACTCCCTTAAACTAATTAACTGGAACCCCCTAAAAACTCTACCATTAGACGCAGCCGTTGACTATTTCAATTCAACATTCATAACTGTCCTCAACTCCCTAGCTCCAATAAGAACAAAAAGAGTTAAAACTAAGACTACCCCATGGCTCACCAAAGATACCAAAGAGATTATGCTACAAAGGGATAAAACCTGGAAAGCCTACCTCCAATACAAACAGCCAGAAATCTTGCTTAAATATAAACAGCCGAGAAACCTATCCAAAAAACAAGTCATTAGAGATAAAAAAACTTACTACATCAAACTACAAGCAAATCATGCAAAAAACCCCAAACAATTCTGGAACTCTATTAATTCCCTCCTTAGGCCATGTACAAAAAACAACCCCAGTCGTGACACCAGCAAATCTGACCTTGAAATTGCCTCACTTTTCAATACCTTCTTCACCTCTTCTATCACTGAGCTAACCAAGACCTTTACCAACATTAACACTCCACCCCTCCCTGCTCAATCTTCCCATCCCTCCCCCCCTTCTTTCAAATTCAAACCCGTCTCCACCAACCTAATAAAGAAACCTCTCTAAACTAAAGCCTTGCTCCAATGCCCCTGACAGCATTCCTTCCTCCTTCCCAAAAATAACCTCTGACGTTATTGCTCTGCCTATCAGCATCCTGATCTATAGATCACTACTTGAGTCCTATGTACCCAGACTATGGCATACTGCATTTATTCTTCCACTCCACAAGGGTGGCAAAAACTGTAACATCTCCAATTTCCACCCCATAGCCATCCTCTCCCCAATCTCCAAACTTCTTGAAAAATGCATCCACCTGCAGCTCTTACCATTCCTTACCAAACACCAGCTACTCTCTCCTGCCCAACACGACTTTCGCCCAGGACATAGTACCAACTCCGCCCTTCTCTCCTTCTTACAGTCTGTCAAGTTAGCCCTTGACGCTGGTAAGATGGTATCATCTATTCTGCTGGACTTATCTAAAGCTTTTGATACCATCTCATCTACTAAACCATCTCTCTAATCTCAACCTCTCCCAAAAAACTCTTTCATAGTTCTCCAGCTATCTTTCTGACAGGTCCCAAACTGTAAAATGGGGCCAGGCCACCTCTAATTTCCTTCCTACCCCCACTGGAGTACCCCAAGGTTCCATACTTGGCCCATTGCTATTCAATATCTTTATTAATGACTTCCACAAAGCCATACCTAATACCAAAATTGTGCAATACGCTGACGATTCCACTTTGATCTGCTGCGCCACTAATCTAACAGAGCTCCAATTTCTGGCACAAACTGCCTTCTCAACCACCGAAAACCGGATGCTCCAAAATCACCTCTCACTAAATGCCAACAAAACTAAGATCCTTCTATTCTCTCCCTCAAAATCCTCCCCTCTTGATAAAAACTCACTTCAAATTACCAGCCTTAACAACTCCACTATCGAGATCGTACCCTCCGCCAAACCTCTTGGTGTCACCATTGATGATCACCTAAACTTTAACACTCATATCCAGCTAAACATCAAGAAAACACACATAAAACTTGGCCTACTTTACAGAAACAACCACTTCCTCTCTCCTACCACCAGACTAACTCTCGCCACAACCTGTCTCCTTCCCTCTCTACTGTATGGTGCTCCTCTGCTCACTAATTTATCTTCCACGCTTACTTCCAAACTGGAAGCATATTACAACAAAATCTCCAGATTTGTCACCAATGCCAAATCCTCCTCTCATCACTGCACCTCCCTTCACTCATTAAACTGGCTTGAACTCCCCAATCAACTTGACTTTCTCCAAATCACCACAGCCAACAAATTATTGTTCCAACCCACTAACTGCCCTGCACTATCCAATATACTACAACCATATACCCCCCTCAGATCCCTTAGATCTACCCACCAAAACCTGATTACTGTTCAAAAACCCAAGCACCCAGCTGGTCAGCTTCTGTTATCCTTTTCCCTAGCTAAAAAAATGGAATGCTCTGCCCTCCACACTGAGGACCTGTGACAACGTTAATAACTTTAAAACTCAACTTCATTCCTATCTCTATCTAAACAGGAAATGCAACTGTACTCTTCAGCCCATACCTCTTAAACTCTCCTCCCCCTTCACTCCTGGATAACCTTCTTACCTTCCTAACCTCACGATCAAATGTATATCGTATATGTAACTAAACAGTAAAATCTAGCTATTATGCTATATGCCTGTCTTTCTCTCATGATCAAAACTGTAATTGTTTGTTTTTTTTCTTTTTTGAATGCAACCTGTTGTTTGTAATGCAAACTGTCTTTGAAACTATTCATGTAAGTAAACTTTGTGCTGTGGAGCTTTTCTCCCCGGGCCTCCACTGAAAATGGTTCCCCCAAGCCCAGTGGACCTCCCTGGTCATCAAACTGGAATAAATAAATAAATAATAAATAAATAAATGACAAAGTATCAAAATCTAAGTAAAGTAAATCAATGTCTGCAGTTACTGGAAAAATGTGCTACAGCCAGAAACAGAGTAGCTGGAATGTCAGACAATAAGCCTTAATGCTAACAGTGAGACTAATATATTTAATAATTAAAAAATGCAGTAAATCAGTATGATGTGAGAAAGATGCTATATTTATCATCATACCACATGAGAAGAAAGAAGCAAAGTCTACACCTTATATGTCCATAGCACACTCAAGTCGCTCCATTTGTCCCACTACAAACTAAAAAACACAAACACTTTCAAATTTCAAAGCATCAGTAATCTGGGCCTAGTGAACCTTTTACCTGGAGGAGCAGGAGGAGTTAGTCAATATAAATGTTTTCATTTTCTCTTCTCTTAGTCTATGGACTCTGGAGACAGGAACAGGGTGAGGGTCAGTCTCAATCAGGGTCACTGTGGCACTGCACTGCGAGAAATTAAGAATGTCGCTGAACTGGGCGGAGTCTGCAACTTACTCTGCTGCACTCTTCTGCAGCTTGACTACTACTGCTGCCACCCTGCACTTAACTTTAACTAAGTATGGCTGGCTATACTATGTGTGCACTGTGTATGGACTTACACGGACCTTCATTTTAAAGCAAAACAAAAAGAAAAACAGCTTGAGAAACTCGAGAGAGTCGACTCATCCACCTCCCCACTCTATTTGCTGGTCCGCAACTTAACTTAACAATTCACTCTGACTCTCTCTCTGTGTCTGTGTGCTGCTGCTGGTGCTGCTGATTGTTTTCTTGCAAGACAAGTTGCTGCTGCAGCTATTAAATCCTCCCTCCAGATCAAGAGCAGGCATCCAGATCCACGCAACTGCCAAGCTGATGAATGACCGACCGAAGGTAGAAGAAGGAAAAAAAGTAAATAAAGTACTGTGTAGACACAACCCTCAAACCCTAGCCAAATTCAGACAGGCTGGCAGTCTGGCACTAAGATAATGTCATTGTGCATGTCCTGCATGTGATGACATCAGCAACAATTTCATTCAAAAAAATTTTGAAAAAGAACTGGAAGATTCGGGAACTGTAGGGGCCACTCGGGTATTTGTGGCACCCCATTATTTTGCCCTCAAAACTGGTAAATACCAAGGAATTTTGTACGTTTGAGAGGTATGCCCACAACACAAACTACTGGTTGCAACAATCAGCTGCAGGCAGTGATCAGAAAAGGCTCTAAGGTCAACAGAGACCAGGCTGAAGAGAAAAATGCAACAGTTTATGGAATTACTCAGGGTTCTAGCATCCCAAGAAGAGGAAAAAATAGGTGGAGTTGAAGAAGCATGGCAGCGCCTGAAAACAGCATGTGTGAGGATTACAGAACAGATATGTGGACAAGTCAGGTATGGAAATAAGGAATACATAAGGAAAGGAAATAAAGATACATAAGGAAAGCTGGTGGTGGAATGCAGAAGTCTAGGAAGTCATCAAAAGAAAGAAGGAGTACAGGAAAAAGTGGGAGATAGAAAATACCAATCAGGCTAGGAAGGAATACTGGTTGGCTAACAAAGAACGTAAGAAAGGAGTTGTAATAGCAAAAAACAGGGTATATGTAGCACAATACCAGATTCTGGAAAGTGACCAAGTAGGTGGCACAACGAAACTGTATCAGGTTGCAAGGCAAAGACAGAAAAATAAAGAAGATAGTCAGACACCCTTCATAATGGATGCCAGCAACAACTTGCTCACCAGTCCACAGGACATCAAAGGCAGATGGAAGGAGTATTTCCAGCAGCTTCTAAATGAAGAAAACCCCACAGAAGCTGTACTTCCCCAGTCACAGCCTACAATGAAAGAATAAGAGGAGCCCACCCTAGAAGAAGTAAGAATAGCACTAAGGAAAATAAAGTCAGGGAAAGCAGCAGGATCAGATGAGGTCACAGCAGATATGATAAAGATGCTGGGTGAGATAGGAGAGAAATGGCTCCTGATGGTACTCAAAGCAGTGTGGAGAGAAAGGCGTATCCCAGACCACTGAAGAATAAGCATAGTCATCCCAGTGTACAAGATCAAAGAGTACATCCACAACTTTGGGCAGTATAGAGGCATCAAACTTCTGTCAACTGCATGAAAGTTCTGGAGAGGGTGATTGATAAACTGATATACAGAATAGTACAAAGTAAGATGGGAGATGAACAGTTTGGATTCAGATCAGGATGCAGCACAACTGACCCAATGTTTGCAATGAGACAGATAGTTGACAAGAAGCTAGAGATGATGGAAGAGTCCAACTGGGCATTCCTAGACTTGGAGTAAGCATATGAAAAGGTCCCAAGAAAGCTGATTTGGGCAGTACTGCAGCAGTCTGAAATCTGAGAAACATTGGTAGAATTAGTGCAGGCTATGTACAAGGACCCAATGACTCAAGTATGTTCGTTCTCACAGAGGGGTTCCCAGTGGGAGTGGGTGTGCACCTGGGTTCAGCTGTGAGCCCACTGCTGTTCATACTGGTGATGGTCTACATTATAGCAATAACCCACGCCTGGGTGTGGGTAATGCTGGATTTACCCACAGTTGGTGCGGTTTGGTCACGAGGGCGAAGCCCAAGTGGCCAAACAAAGACAACCATGGGTAAATCCAGCATTACCCACACCCAGAAGTGGGTTATTGCTATTGTACAATGACATTATTTAAGAAAAAAAATAATTACTTTTATTAAATAAAGGCATTATATAATGCCTCCTTGCCGCCCTTCCGCAGCTGTCTGGTATTCTGCGGCAGTTCTGATGTACTGCGTGTGCGTATGCTTACGCAGTACATCAGAGCTGTGGGCAAAAGCAACGGAGAAAACAAGATCTCTGTTGCTTTTTACAAACTGTCTCACTATGTTAAAGGAGTTTAACATAGCGAAACAGCTTTAAAGAAAGCAACGGAGAATCTCTGTTGCTTTTTTAAAGCTGTCTCGCTATGTTAAACCCATTTAACATAGCGAGACAGTTTTGAAAAAAGCAACGGAGAAAGCAAGATTTCCATTGCATTTTACAAAGTGTCTCGCTATGTTAAAGGAGTTTAACAGTGAGACAGCTTTAGAAAAAGCAACGGAGAATCTCTTTTGGTTTTTTTAAAGCTATCTCACTATGTTAAACCCATTTAACATAGCGAGACACCTTTAAAAAAAGCAACAGAGATAGGAAGATCTCCATTACTTTTTTTAAAGCTGTCACGCTATGTTAAACTCGTTTAACATAGCGAGACAGTGTGTAAAAAGCAATGGAGATCTTGGTTCTCTGTTGCTTTAAAAAAAGTTATACTAATGGAAAAAGTCTGGGCGACCGGACCTTTTTCCATTAATATAACTCTGATTTACAATGTGCACGCTGACCAATCAGCATGCACAGTTTAAAATATTAATGGAGGGTCATTGTATAACAGCAAATATGTCAGAGGGGACAGATCAAAAAATTTACTGTATGCAGACGATGTGGCATTACAGGCAAACTCTGAGCAAGAACTTCAACAAAGGATAGGGGACTGGAATGCAAAACTAAAGGCACATGGGATGTAAGACATTGGTAACTGCAGCAAATTGGGGAAATCAGAAGATGCTGAGAATTCAGATGGAAGAGAAGATAGTGGAACAGTTTAATAGTTTTAAGCATCAGGGAGGGGTGGTTGAGGAGATGGGAAGTCTGAATGAAGAGGCCAAAGCTAAAATCAGAGAGACTGCAGCCAACTGGCACAAAGTCTCAGTTGTTGTGAATGACAGAAGAATGCCAAAGAACCTGAAAAGTAAGGTGTACAAGACAGTGGTGTGACCAGTACTACTGTATGGTACAGAAACCTGGTCAGTAAAGGCAGAGCAGATAAGGAAGCTAGAGGTGATGGAAATGAAGTGCCTGAGAAGACTGGTAGGATGCACTCTGTGGGATAGACTAAAAAATGATGACATAGGAAGAGAAGCCAAAATAGCTCCAGTTGCAGAAGAGATCAGAGAACAGAATGCAGTGGTTTGGACACATGCAGAAAAGCAGAAGACAATCTGGTGAAGAAGATTTGGGACAGACAGGAAGAAGGTAAGAGGAATTTTTGACATTCAGCAAAGAGGGGGATGGATTGTGTGAGAGAAGATCTGTGACAGTCAGGCATAAATGTCGAAGAATCTTCAAAAACACACCACGAAATAAGCAGTCAGAGGGTGGAACAAAGAGAAGCAACTTTAATCCATCAGTCCTGTCCTGGTACCTCGGCAATTCGCCTTCAATGGAACACACTTACAAACTTACACATTCTCTTTTTATATATTCATCAATTAAGACAATTAATCAATCAATTCATCAAACATTTTAACCCTGTCAACACTGTGACAAAATCCAACATATATAACCATTTAAATACTATCTTTTTTATCAAAATTATTAAATACTAAATGCAATTTCTGATATTACATAATTTAATTTAAATGATTCATGTCATAATAAATTACCAAAAAATCATAACATATGACATAAATACTAATGTGCACACTTAGAAAATATGAAATAAATATACTCAAGTTACAATAAGATTCAAAAATTACTACGCTAATAGATTTCATCCATTATCTAAATTCATCCCAACAGGAAATAATGTGTGATACCCTATAATCATCCTCTGCTCAAGCTTGTTCAGAGCAGTTTTGAAATTTCCTGTACAAAAATGAGGTCTGGCAAGTACACTAAATATAAAACCTTCACTATTGCCATTATGTATATTACAAAAGTGGGTGGCTACTGGACTCTCCATATTACCCCTCCTAATGTCATTCAAATGCTCCAAACTTTCCTAGTTGTCTGACCAATGTACCAAAGAGGCGGGGTACAATCACACCCCAAAATATACACTACACCAGAAGACATACAGTCAAATCTTTCAAATGCCAAATATTTCCTTCCATTTATTTTGACCCCATGCATGTTTTTGATTTTATCACAAACTGAACATCGGCCACAACTATACATCCCAACATTACTATTAACCAAGGATTCCAATTTCCTGTTTATTTCTTTTAAATTGGGATACCTTTTATAAGAAAAGGTAATATGCTTTGGAAAAAGAGAACCAACTATTGAGTCTTCACATAGAACATGCCACAATCCTCTGATAGTTTTCTCCATTATGTCAGAGAAAGTAGAATATCTGGACACAAAAAATATCTTATCTAATTCAGATATGATCTCAGAATTATAACTATTCTCATATCTATTCCTCCTTAGTGTCTGAGTTCTACACAATCTCCGTTTTATATCTAGAAGCTGGTTACAATCATATCCTCGAGATAGAAGTCTATCCATAGTTCCATCACAAATCTCTTCCCAAAGGGTTTTGTCTGAAGTATTTCTCAAAACCCTTTTGATCTCCCCTTCTGGTAAAGCCTTAATTAAATGTGGAGGATGCATACTACTGGCATGCAGAAAGTTGTTGACCACTGTGGGTTTCCTAAAAGGTTTGTATTGAACCAAACCATCTGTTCCTACATAAAATTCCACATCCAGGAAAGAAATATTAAGTAGTGACCTATGTGCTACAAATTCTAACCCATGATAATTTTGATTCAAATCTTCCATGAACTGACTAAACAAAGACATCTCACCCCTACAAATGAAAATTAAATCATCAATATAACGTCTATAAAACACAACGTTATTAACAAAAATAGCATTCCGAAACATAAATTCTTTCTCAAACTCTCCCATATAAATCACTGCATAAGTGGGTGCAAAAGCTGCACCCATGGCAGTCCCTTTTATTTGCAAAAATAAATCTTTTTTCCACATGAAATAATTGTGTGTCAAACTAAATTCTAACAAACTTGGCAAAAACATTGCATGTGGCCCTTCACCTATCATCTTCTGCATTGCTTCTAGACCCCATCTTTTATTGATGTTTGTATAAAGTGATACAACATCAACTGTTGCCCAATAATAATCTTTCTCCCATTTTAACCCCCGTAAAGCTAAACACACATCTTGAGTATTCCTCACATGGGAGCAAACTTTGGGAAGAAATTTCTTAAAATGAAAATCCAAAAAACAATTAACCTTCTCAACATAAGAGCCAATGCCTGAAATGATGGGCCTTCCAGGTGGATTGACAACATTTTTATGAATCTTTGGAATGATATAAATGTATGGGTGACGGGGTTCCCTTACCGAAAGTTTTTTCACATCTTTTCCAGTAAAGAAGCCTAGCCTTTCTCCTCTTTCCAACAATTCAGTTAATTCGTCAGAATATGACAACAAAGGGTTATTATTCAGTTTCACATAGGTATCTTCCAATACCAGACTATTGACAATATCTTCATATTTTTCCGTATTCATCATAACCAAATTACCTCCCTTATCAGCCGGTTTAATGGTAACTTTATCCAGCTTTGTCCTTAACGTCTTGAGGGCCAACCACTCATCTTTACTCAAGTTAAAAGCCTTTTCCTTCATGCAAAATGTCTTGTATGCCTGCTCAAGTTTAGAGAGCACGACATGCTCAAAAGCATTTATAGCCTGCGATTTTTTTAGGAGGGGTAAAATTACTATCACCTGAAAAATAAGGGACCTCAATATGTCTATAACCCCTCCCAAAAGTACCCTCAGTACTGGTATCATCTTCCAAAAAAGATTCAGGTACATCAAAACCCTCATCTTCATCTAATATTAAACCATCATAGTCATATATACTCAAATTCAAGAGAGAATCATCTAACAAAACTTCACTTTCACCTGCAGAACATTTTTCTCGCTCAGAAAAATAGACCTTTAGGTTTAATTTACGAACAAAACTTTTAACATCCATTAATATGTCTGCCAATGAGGGTAATCTGGTAGGTATGAACTTAGTACCTTTTGACAAAACCCCAAGCATGTCATCAGACAAAGCTACATTAGAAAGGTTAACCACATTTGAGCCCATGTTTATAGAAAAAGTGTCGCTATGTTCAACATCTTTGATCTCTCCACCACCAATTCCATTAACATGTTCTAAACACAGTTCAAAATCACTGTTGAAACCAGGCATAAACGCAGTGTCAATTTCACTACCAATTTGAGCACTTTCAAAAAAACATCCTGAATTAACATTATTAACATCGTTACAATGCATAAGGTTAAAGTCATTAACAGTCTTGTTTTGCTGTGCTTCAATTGCTTGGGAGAACAAACATTGTAATCTTCAGAAAGAACATTTTTATCATGTCTGTTCAAAGCTGCAACACAGTCAACACTAGACGAAGCACAAACCTCATGAACTAATGCTGACAGTCTAAATTTAGTTTTTTAACTGATTTGAAGCTGATAAATGACTTGTCTTACCCTGGTTCTTCGCGGATCTCATTTGCATGCTGGAGAAATTCTTCCGATGGCTCTGCTCACCTCTTCGGTTCTCTGTATTTCCATCTGGACCCTCGGTAGCAATATTTTCAAAAGAAACACTCTTGCGACTTCCCCCAGTTTCAACTGAAGAGCATGAAGACGCTTCCTCACTTCCTGTTGCACGTCTTCTAACATTTTTATGAAAACGATGCCCTCTGCAGGGCCAATTATATATTTCATTCTTTTCATAGTCCTGAATGTCTCTATTTAACTTAGATTTCTTCCTGGCCATGACATCATTCTCTACTTTTTTCAGTTTATCATTAATGTTTTTGAAATTTAATTGAAAGACGGCAGTAGAAGCTCTGTTAGTAAGATCATGTTGCAACTCAGTTATTTTTTTATGCAAGCTCTCCATGGCCCTCTGGTTTCTTTTAATAAGTATTTTTAACCAATTTAAGCAGCAATCCTGTGCTGCTTGCCTCCACTCAGATAACAAGTCACTCTCATCTTCTTTAAAACCACCTGCTGGTAGTTTATCTATACGCAAGCCTCTAGGAGTGATATTAAGCGTCACATATTTCTCAAGCAACTTTGAGTCATAAAAAATAGTCATTTCCTTAGACATTACACGTTCTAAATGTGCAAAACCTTCTGAACATGAATCATTAATGTCCATAGTCCATAAATCAGAGACAGTGCACTTGCGCTCCCTCTCCTTCAGCAACTCAGCAAAAGAAAGTGTCTCACCACTCTGAACTCCTTCAGCAACAAGTTTCTCCATAATGATACTGAAACAGCATAAACATCAAATCTTCAAAAACACACCACGAAATAAGCAGTCAGAGGGTGGAACAAAGAGAAGCAACTTTAATCCATCAGTCCTGTCCTGGTACCTCAATGGAACACACTTACAAACTTGCACATTCTCTTTTTATATATTCATCAATTAAGACAATTAATCAATCAATTCATCAAACATTTTAACCCTGTCAACACTGTGACAAAATACAACATATATAACCATTTGAAAACAATCTTTTTTATCAAAATTATTATAAATGTCGAAGAAGGCAGGAGTGTGGCTTTGACTAGAGAGATGGCAACAGTTAACATGAAACCCCGACCCCATGTAGAAAATGGGAAAAAGGGGGGGTGATGATGATGATGTAATTTGAACAAATGAATTGGAAACCACAAATTCATCCCAGATTTAGCACCCATGTCACTCACAGATAGGGGCAACAGGTAAATATACCAACATATTCTTGTTCTGCCTGCCTCTGGGTTATTCATGCAAAAAATAGAAGTGCTAAAATCTACCATGAGACTGTAAGGCTGGTTCCTTAAGATCCTCCCATTTTAATAACCTAGAAAGTATCTATGAACCTATGAAGACAACCAAATTCACAAGCTGGAGACAAAGTATGAATATAAAAGCCATGGAAGAATCCATAGCTTAAAGCTGAAGTTGTATGTATAGCAGCCAAAACAAGGTTCTAGGTTGCTTGTTGGTAAAATGGAAGGATATATAGGAGGAATCACATAGATTTTCTAAGGCAAATACAATAATGTTCTTGAAAGAAGAGCAACTAGAAACTTTACTACTGAACCTGTTAAAAGGAAGTAGACTGTGAAAACTAATAACTAAGAGTTGCACAGACTTCTGAATTTGTATATCCAAGTAAATCTTTAGTGTAGCAAAAGCTGTCCCAAAAGAAAGATGAGGTGTCCAGAAACAAGAGTTTTGTTGAATACTGCAGCTATGCCACTAAAAATAAAAACATACAGATGTGTGGACTGTTTAAACACTGAGTAAAATGCTGAAATATTACATTTACTTAAAATGCCTTTTAAATATGCACAGAAGCTACTATATTGATGTCAAAAATTCATCACACTCCTACTACAGAATTAGGGTTAATTTAAAATGGTCAGTGTAAGGTAATGCATACTACCCCATAAGCCATATATAAACTGAGATGTATATAATGCATTTAGTTTGTAATTTAAAAAGTGTGATGTAAAACATGATTTGTGTATCTTAAAATGCTAATGAATCAGCTACAGAAAGCGGCATGTCAGTTCACCATGAATATAGAGCTTATCGCCTTGGACTGCCTGGCCATTTACTATTTTGACATTAGCATCAAATGGGACATAATCCTTGATCCTTTCTTTCTATCTGTCTTTATCAGTGCCAGATCATGTACCCTGACTGCATGTCTAAGAACACTTTTATTACAAAGCTGACTGTTCTTTTCCGTTGTAGTGTATCTTCTACTGTAATGCCACCTATGGGAAACAAAGCACAATGCTGGGATCATGCCTGAAAGCAAAGCAGCATAACACAATGGAGCATGATCATAACATACAGTGCTTGTGTACGTGCATAGCAATTGCCATTCACTTCAATTGCCTAACTGTGAAATTGTTTGACAGCCAGACACTGTCCCTATTGTGTGGCCCCTATACTTTAATCTTTCTTTTAATTCCCACTACTTTGTAGATTTGTGCTGGCTTTTTCAAATTCTTGCAAATTCTTGTTTATTTTCAAAGAGATTTCTCACCATTGTGGCTGCTTGACAATAAGGGAATACTTTAGCCAAAAATCAAACACTAAGTGAAAAAAAACCACTATTACAGATATTAAACTACATATCTAACAGGCAAGGAGCTACAGATCTATCTTATTACATTAACATGCGTTGAGCAAGCTCATAAAATCCACTGAATCCCTCTTGTTTAAGCAGTGATCATTTTGCTTTCCCTGTTTATATGATGTTAGGTTTATAACTACTTTATTATCATTAGTTAAAACTTTTGCTTTGAAACTCAGTAATATACCTCTATTTTAGCTAGTGAGGCCAGGCACACAGATCAAAAATATTTGTCCACTCAGCTGAGTCAATAAGCACACTGTAATACCTTTGCAACCTTTTATAAAGTTCAACTGACAAAATTAAAGATGCCACAGTATGTTAACATGTAACCATATCAACAAACAGCCAGTAACCATTAAATATTAAGCCAGATGGAGTGAATAAGCCTGTTCCAGCTAACTTTTATAGAACTGGGTGTGTGACCCAAGCTACCTCAGACCTGGTAGTAAAGCCCTTTAAGTCTTGCCTTCCAGCCTCAAATACCTCTTGATATGGGCACGGGTAAAACTAAGCCCAAACTGTACAGTGAGTTGAGGCCATTTAGCACCAAAAGGGGGGGGGACAAGGGGGGTAAACCCACATGGCAGCCACCAACCTGGTATGCCACCATGCTGTCCTCCCCCCTTGGTGGCCTCGAGCCTATGATATCCAAGATTGTAAAATGGGGAAAGAGGGTTAATTCTTAAAAAATTCCTCAATGGCTACAATGATGTCTAAATTAAACAAATACTTTTATTTTTATTTATGTAACATTTGTTTACCGGGAAAGTCCGACTTGGAACAAAGCCAATTTTCAGCAGAGGCCTGGGAGAAATGCTACAGATGCATGTCTTTGTAACAGGAAACCGGAGCACCCAGGGGAAATCCATATGAATGCAGGGAGGACATGCAGACTCCACACAGAAGGCACCATAGCCAAGAAATGAAGAGGACAATCTGTTGCTGTAAGGCACCAATGCAACTGCTGTGCCACTGCACCATACAAGCAAATCATAACTTAAATTGTCCAAATGAACTTTGTCGCTGGCACAAAAATCAGTGTCTGATATGTCAAGATGTTTCTGGTGGATGATTTGAAATCTTATCCGGTGAGCCGGCTGTGTAAGTCTGACTAATGAAGTGCCTAGACATCTCAGTTGCTCAAGGAACTCCTAGCTCCTTCCAATGGATTCTTGTTTTCAGCTAACTCACTGCCTTGCAAATAACCCCCCATACCAAACCTTCCTGCCGCATCCATAAAAAGATTAAAGTTGCTGGACGAAACCCAAGGGGACTGCCAAAATGACACGCCATTGAATAGGTTGAGGAATGTGAACCAGAGCCGGAAGACTTCTTTAACCCTTCTGGTCAGACAAACTGGGTAATGTTTTGGTGCATTTCCTTTCAGATAGTCAGAAATGTATCAAATGAAAGTCCTGCCTGGTGAAACTGCCCTGCAGGCAAAATTCAATAACCCATGAAGCTGCATGATTTCACCCATGTGAGTTTTACTGAACCCCAGAAATTTCCAAGTTAGTGACAAACCTGCTATAATTTATTTGGTGGCAGTTTAAAAGACCTATAAGTGATATCAACTGCTAAGCCCAAAAAGTCAAGACCTGATTCGGCCCTTCTGACTTGTCATTGGCCAGTGGTACTCCTAAAATACCATAAAGCCCTTTGAAGGCTGACTTACTCTAAACTGCCCCTTCCTGTCCTTTACCCACTATCAAAAATCATCCAGGTTTTGGATTGCTGATTGATGAGGTACCCCGCATTGCCAACACCAAAGCAAAGCTGTGCTGAACAGTTCAAAGGTAGCACAAGCCACTGAGCACCCAATGGGCATGGCAGTGTCAAAAAATAATTTCCCTTCAAACTGAACACCCAGATATGACCAGTACTCCTGCCTAACAGGAAGAAGCCAGAATGCCGAATGAATATCCAGCTTACAAAGCCAAGGGTTGGAATAGCTCAAGATTACCTCTGCCACCTGACCTGATCCAGGGAACAGTAGCATACCTTAGTCTGGTCTTTGTCAATGAAACCATTTATAGAGGCACCAGCAGGGTGCGAGATGTGGTGAATCAGCCTGAACTCCCCTTCGTGTTTCTTAGGAACTAGACCGATAGAAGAAATTTTAAAAGCAGGCCAGGGAGACATGGAAAAGGGGCCAATTAATCTGCTGCCTGCCCATTATTTGTCAATTAAATTAGCTGCAATTCTTTCCTGCCCCTTAATGGATGAAAGGTTTCTAACTGATTTGGAATCTAAAGGAAACAAAGAACCAATCTTAAAACCTTTTCTGAAGCCTTTAAGAATGGCTGCAGCAGCTTCTTGGTCAGGATACTCAGGATAGTCAGGATAGGCAGACAACAATTGGGTCAAGTTATCTAGTCAGACTGGTGTGTGGGAGGGATACAGATCTGTCAAAACCCCTTCCAGCAGTGGGTCTGTGGTCACAAAAAAACTACATACCTCTGGAAGAGTTATCCCATACCACTCCAAGTCCCCCCTCTAGATGAGGTGAGGGAATGCCAAGCCTACCCTGACCTCTGAACCCCCAGCACCTAGATGTAGGGTTACCTCTCTCACAATCAGAACACAAGTGGACAAACTTACAAGCTGGCCAAAGGCACTTCTGATGGTAAAAGGACCAGCAGAACTTTGCCTTCCTTTTGTTTCTACTAACAGTCTGTCTCAGAGGTGGCTAGCTTGTCCAGCATGGCCGTCAGCCAAATGTCTGGGTGTCTTATCTCCTACCTTAAGAAGTTGTCTATAACTTTTAATTTCCTAAATGCCTGATCATAATTTGACCAGCCTGAGCCCCCCTGTGACATGGTGCACTTCCCTAATGGCCGAAAAGTATGCTAGCAAAGACAGTGCCTGGCTTGGATCCTTTTCTGTAATCACTCCCATGAACACCAAGAAGCATAATGACCAAGTATCCCAGTTTTGTACCACCACTCTTGCTGAGGCCTTTTTCCCAATGGCTGCCAGAGTGGTCATCAAGTCCTTTTTAAAAGAATTGACATTGTCGATTGTCGAGGGAAAAAAAAAATCGCTGTTCTGGTACAAAACCAAAAAACACACGAAAACTTCAAACTGTTCCTAATGTGGGGGGAGGGGCAAACCTTCCCTACTTAAATATGCCAACTCTGAGATCGCACCACAGTGGAGGAAATTGCAAAGCCGCAGAAATGGCCCACTGAATTTTTTTCCCTGGAAAAAATAAATCGGTATTTCGCGGCTTTGTTATTTTGACATTTCGAACATCCCAGTTTGATATTACAGCATTCGGACACCTGTACATTCAAACTCCTAATATAGACCTGTAAGAGACACAATGTCTGTACTAGGAAACTTTCTGTATTGTCTTTAGGGTGAATAATTACTAGTCTTGAAAGCTTGAAGGAATGCAATTGTTTTATGACTTTCACAATCTGCCAAAGATCTGAGGAGAAGCCCTTGTCTATATATTTTTTACAGGTAGATGCTAAATGCTAAATGCTACCAGTTGCCATCAATGAATGTTTTGGGCCTGGGAACTAAAAGTCACATGACAAGAAATGATATAATTTTGCAAGCTTTCCCACCAGTAATATTTTAGATATTAATCTGAGAAGTCTCTTAGTGAGGGACAGCATTCTGTATTCTGTCTTAGACCTGACAACAACTAGAAGATCCATTCACCACATCTGCCTTGCACTATTAGTAAATTCTTAGGTTATAGTAATTCTCTTAGATACAGTCAGGAATATAGTAAAGCTTAGTTTAAGTCTTTTTCTTTATTTATTTGAGACTGTCCTGTAATGTTTTTTAAATATTTCTTGTGGTTTTGAACTCTGATATCACTATAAATATATATTTAGTGTTGTCTTGTTCTTTTATTATTTATTATTAAATATATTTAAACCTTTCATTGTGGCGGATTTGTGTAAAGATATTTAAGTTTTGAGAGTACTTGCATGTTTATTTGGTAACATCGTGTGGGTGACTCCTATTAGCCTTGTTCTTGGCTAAACTACCATTTCTGTTAGTATTAATATCACTCAGTAAAATTGGACACCCTTTGTTAAGGGGTTCTGGTGGAAGTGATAACTACCTTACAGTCTGGGCAGAAAGAGGCATAGCTAGTCAGTAAACCTGTGCCAGCCTTTCCCAGGTGTGTATGTGTAAAACAAATCTTCAAGAGTGCGTGTGTCAGCTACTTGGGCAGGGACTTATTGGGGATCTGGAGAAAGAGGGAGAAACCAGCCCCAGACTGACTGTGGTCTCTGCATGCTCTTGAGAAATTGCACTTGATGCAAAGAGCTGCATCTGGAAATACTGTATGTGTACCTGTCATCCTCCCAGTGAACGTCCCCTCACAGATGCCAGTGGAGAAGATGGAGGCTTCTTGATTACTGGTCCAGTGGAGGGTCAACATAAATCCATTCAAAGCTGCACAGTAAGTAATGCCCATCATGGCCACAATCAAAGAGAATCTATGCTAAAAGAGAAGGATTGTCACCACATGGGGTCCTATACAGGATAATGGATTGGGGCCCCACCACACACACACACACACACACACACACACACACACACACACACACACACACACACACACACACACACACACACACACCAGCCCCCCCCCCCATAGCCATTACAGTGCCCCATTACTTGGCTATTTCTCCCCAGTTACCATAAATGCTGATCAACCTGCCATTGCACATACTATTTTCTTCTCCACTGATTACAGATATTTGGATTTAATTTAAAACTTATATTTCAAATTGTATAGCATAAACACTGATAGACATCTGTTAAACAAAACACTACAGTCTCACAATGAAAACAGACTTAGCATTAGCAATGCATTTCTCTGCCCTTGAAACTCACATTCATTGAAACAGCATTGAAACCCACATTCAAAGATAATGCACCTGGCCAGTAGGAGATTTAGATTAACATTTGAGCTGTTTTCAAACGATAAGTCCCTTGCACACATTTTTAGGACCATGCATACATGCATGGGTTCTTTGATTCACCTTCTTGATTGTATTAAATTATATTCATTAAATGTTTTATATATATATATATATATAT
This sequence comes from Protopterus annectens, assembly GCF_019279795.1. NCBI lineage: Eukaryota > Metazoa > Chordata > Ceratodontiformes > Protopteridae > Protopterus > Protopterus annectens. The sequence continues at coordinate 248,914,356 of NC_056749.1, forward strand.
ATATATATATATATATATATATAATTATATTATATTGCATAATACAGCACCACCTGTTAGAGTGTGTTAAATTTGTAGTTTTGAACATTTTTACAGTAAATAATGAAACAAAATGTATGAACCAATAATAACAAAACTGCCCATTTGAGAACATTTTAGTTGTAAAAAAAAGTCACTCAGACTTCTGTCATTACAGCCCACCAATATCAACCAATATGCACAATCTCTAAAAAAGTAAAAGTCATCTGAATAATTCCACACTAAACAGCTCTGTTAACTAATGAAGAGGTTGCTGTTAGCAAACAAATTTATATTTCAGTATTTTTTCTACAAATTCAGTGCCTGCTGCCCTTGAAGAATAAATTGCCTATGTTACATAAAAAATGGTAAGCTGGTACTATTGCAATAGGGAATGGATGGCAAACTGGCAAAAGGTTCATAGTTACTAGGCATCTCATCCATACGAGGACACATTCAGGAATGTAGCCCCCCATAACCCATTAAAGTACAACACAGTATCAGCAATCCATCTACATAGTGACGGAGTAGAACCCACAGCCTTCTGCATCAAAAGTAAGTATGCTAACTGTTGTGTTACTGACACTGCTTTAGAATTCTATAACTGCAAACAGTGATGACTATTTGCTAAACAAAACAGTTGCACATTGAAAGCATACTTAGCATGAGCAGCAGTAAACGCCTCTTCCTTTGAAGCTTACAATTCCCTTAAAATGCACTGAAGTTCACAATTACTTGAAAATGCACTGAAACTCATTTTTTAGTAGTGTGGTAGTTGGGGTAGAGGATTTAGGCTCTTGTCTCCTGTAACCAAGGTATGCGGTTTGAGCATGTGCAAATTAACTAACCTGCCATCCCTAACTAGGCATTGCACACACACATGCATATACACACACACCTTCTTTACTGATGGAATGTTCATCTGTGGTTTATTCCATTGACAGAAGAAGCAGGCAGCAGGTGTATTTAAATTCTACATCCCAGCAGGAATGTGCTGTGTGTTTAAATTCCATGCTCGCTCGGATTTTGAAAAGAAAACAGTAAGCAACAGCAGAGATGCAGAGGGTGTTCTTAAAGAAGACATGTAATTTTTCTATTTTAATTAAAAATGAAATATTGTGGCAACCCCCCCAACCAGTGTGCCCCTCCCAGTCAGTGGTGGCCTATCTCAGCCAGTGAGCTCTAGGCGATTACCTAGGTTGTCTAGTGCTGGATCCAGCTCTGCATGCTACCCTTTTTTAACACACACACACACACACACATATATATATATATATATATATATATATATATATATATATATATATATATATATTTACAGGGGTGCCGGAAGCTGTTGAAAGCTGGGGGGGGGGGGGCAGAGGGCAAAAGGAGCACTTACTGATTTAAAAAGGGCACATTTAACTACCATTACAGGAACATCAGTGTGATGCAAGCTAAGTTTCATTATGGATAATTGCACATAAATTTCTTACAAAATTAGAAATGAAGCCTACCTGTGTTGATATGAGTTAGTATGTGTTAAAGAAGCGACGACAGTACTGTTAAATCAAGCATTCCATTCTGAACTAGGTTACCCTTTTCTGTACAACTTATCAGTGGAGGGGAATTAGCTGACAAAAGTACTTGATGCAGTACTTGACCTGCATAGAGAGAACTGCAATAGCTTTGTAGGCAGGGGTGCAACGGATCTGTTTCTGACCACAGTACTGACAGCATACCATACACCTTATATTGTGCAGCTGTAAATATGCAAGCTGTAGTACTGCTGAAGCTTGTGTATGTCCTACTTTATAATAAAGTTTACAGTGGACTGCCAGGACTGTGGTCAGAAACAGACAAACTGAAAGTCCCATTTTACTTGGCATGCAGTAACAAAAGTGGGTGAAAATAAATACTGTGTTTCTGAGTTTGGAAGAACAGACACACATCATATACTGTTGCTGCTTAATTCTTCATTATATGTTTTCAGTCAAGTTACTATCTGCAGTCTAAGAAGTAATAATGAAATAAAATGCAATGCAAGCTTGTATAGAAACAAGTCAGCCATCATATATTGAGTTAAAACGTGTCTCAGCAGAACTGAAAAACTGTTGGTAGGATAATACTACACCATACAAACTAGAAATGCAAATAAGAGGATTACATCTACATTTCACTTATCAGAAGAACTGCAAAACAAGTACTCCATTATTACATCAGGTTACACTATACAGCTGGCATTAATGGATTTCACAGCATAGTAACATATCACCTCAGAAGTTCAATACTGATGCTTACTTTCACACAGATTTCACAGCACTAAATGAAAGCAGTGATTAGGGTAATGGACATTCAGGACAATCAAATTCTATATAGTAAATGTAGCAGTATTTTCAATGCAAAATGACATCTTATTGAAATAGTTTTCAATGAATGTATTTCTGAATCTGCACCCAGCTTTTCCATGCCATACAGCCTAACTAAACCTTACTATAGCACAATTAAACTATGGTAGTAACAAGCTACACAGAAAATGCTTTAGGGTATACTTATTTATTCTTTGTTAAGTAGGTAACTGAAGTGGTTCAAACAACTCTTTTTAACCATAACCAGAGCTTTCACAGTGTTACAGAATGGTAGACAATGAAATATCACAACAAAATAAGAGTATAAAAGGCATAAAAGACTAAACACTACAAAATTGTATGAAAATATTGGCTACAAAACAGGGATTGTAATATGGTGTAAATTAAATTAATGTATCAAGGACGATTTGGCATATTGAAAGAAAGCAACAGTTGTATACAGGCTATTTACAATTTACAGTAAGTCAAACACTGTACCCAAGTGAAACTGTGTAAAACATTATACCTAAGTGAAGGTATTTAAATACAATTTGCAGCAAGTCATACAGTACTGTATCTTGCTCTTTTTAAATTAGTAACTCTCCACTGACACAGCTAAAGCTTAAGTGACTGTAGAAGGCACTACACAATTGTGTGTTGAGCTCATTGTAAATGGAGCTACCTATACTGAGACAGAAGATATAGCAAGCCTACTGGCCAACAAATTCAGCTGCTGCTTTACCCTTCTCTCCCCTCAACCTTCCCTCAGGAAATACCATCAAATGTAACTCTTCCTGCTCTCAATAGGGAACAGGTCCTTAACGCTTTCTCTAAGGCCAAGAACACCGCATCAGTGGGCTCCGACAATATCCCAGGATGCCTTCTAAATAGCATAGACCCTCTGAAATTCATATTTAACTGCAGCTTCTAAACAAGCTTTGTGCCTCATGAATGGAGAACTGCAACAGTCATCCCTCTGCACAAAGGTTGGCCATCTACAGACCCTGGAAACTACAGACACATAAGTCTCACTAGTCTGATATGCAAAACAATGGTAAGAATTATCATGGAAATTATCAATAATGATATAGTAAACCTCCAGACACTGGACTCAACCCAGTTTGGTTTCATCAAGATCAGGTTATGTCAACTCAAGTGGTGGAGTTCTTTAAAAAGGTCACCAAATCAATGGGTAAGGGCAAAATGGTTTGTACCGCCTACCTTGACCTGGCCAAGGCATTGGAAACAATACCCCACTTGGGCATTGGCCAATGTCACCCAGTGGATAGCTAGCTGGTTCACAGACAGGACCCAGAAAGTTAGAATTCGGGAGTCCACCTCTACAAAGAGGCCAGTCACAAGTGGAGCCCCTCAGGGATTGGTCCTTGGACCACTCATTTTGGCATTCACTTCTCTGAAGTCAAGGCCAATGTCAGTGGTCTTTGGCTGAGTAAATCTGTAGCTGATTGCAAGTTAGGAGTGTCATCGAATCCCACACCAACATAAATGTACTCCAGAAAGGGCTGACACAGATAAACAACCAGTGTCAGAGCCATGGACAAACACTAAATGCCAAGAAATGCATAATAGTAGCCTTCAGGAAGTCATCCACCCCTGCTAACTATCATACTGACACACCCCTTAGAGCTGAACCAGTACTAAGGGACTTAGGGACAATGATAGACACTAATATAGCGTTTGACCATCAAGTGTCAGTAGTGAGGAAATCAGTCAAAATACCACTATATGTTAATTTATATAACTTGTTGCACAATATATTCATTCAATTGTTTCAGGAAGATGAAATGTATGTATTAGCACTGAACTAAAACAGGTTACTTTACAACTTCCCAAAAAAGTGAAGTCTCAATTCATTTCTCTGCACAAACTCCTTCAGAATTTATGTACACTTCAGCTTGTCAGCCCTTTCTTTGTGGATTTGCAGAAACATTAGATGATTGTACCTTTTCTCTGTCATAGTAGATCTTAAATATGATTTTATTCTGCTTTGGGTAGAAAATGTCCTTTCCCCAGTTGCTGTACTCATTGGTATAAGGAGATAAATTTGCAGTAGCTTTACTACTTCAGGGTACAGCATTTTCTGTTGCAGTCCTTGTCCACCAAAGCATCAATTATAGTGTCAATAGAATGCACAGTTGTCACTTCTGGGAACATCTGCTGTATAAATCCTGGGAGCAGATGCATCTGTGCAGTCAAACTATCAATGTTTATGCATTTACCTCCATAACTTCTCTCAACTTGAGGTGGAATAGCAAATGAAGTGCTACTGGCTGCTTGAAGCAGCATATTTGCCATGGAAGACAGTAAGGTGTATGTTTCTTCATCAAAATGACGGTTGAGTTCAGAAAGGCATGCATCAATACACTCAACAGTACATTTGACGGTTCCAGTCTTTAGCCGAATCATGGCGGCGATGAGGTGCAGTACCATCCTGTAACCTTGCTCAGACTGTGTACTTTCTAGTAAGCTTTGGTTCTTTAACAATCTATATTTGCTGAGCTCTGTCCTTCATGGTGTCAAACACTTGATCAAAGTTTTTACACTGTCTTTGGAAGTTTAACTTGAGGTTATTTATACTAAATATTGTAGTTTGTGCCGTCAGTGTTTTTGCTTGTAACATACTTGCTACTTGTTCCGATATACTAAATATTTTATAAGAAAGAAGTCCAAAGGATGTTATAAACTTGGTCATCATTGTTAACAACCCTCTGGCTTTACCTCGTACATCAGAAGTCCTGTCATGTTGAGGGTCTTGTACAGTGTCATAGAGTCTTTAATAGTTGGCTAAAATACCCTTAATTCTCTTTGCTCTTGCTGTCCATCTTGTTGAACAAAGTAAATGCAGTTCTATCATACTATATGGATCATCATCTCCTGATACTATGCACGAATGAGTACAGTAGCATCTTGAACAAAAGAAAGAGCATCATCAATAGCAATGCTAATTTTTGTACAGTTTTGCATCACCAAGTCTAACAATGACTGGCACAGTGGACATTTAGAGCAAGTGTATTGTCTTTTCTAATTCTGATAGCAGCTCCAAAAATGCATCCACTCATGTTGGCTGTTCCATCATATGCTTGTCCTCTTAAGTTTCCAGTGGCAAATTGAACCTTAATAAAACATCTTTCAGTGAATTTGTGATGGATTCTGCATCTCTCTTTTCCATTTTATACATCCAATAAAATCTTCCTGCATAGCGAACTCTGGAAGTGACACCCATTGGACACATACAGTCATTTGTTCATGCTGACTTCTGTCCCGAGATTCATCTGCTATTATGGAATAAAGCTTAGATTTGCACCTTATTTCATGTAATAAATTCCATAGAAGCTGATGAGCCATGATTCCCATGATGTCATTCACAATATCAGAACTCTGATTTTGTCCCTGCACCCACTTCATCAGCTCCGGTACATTTTTATTTATTTTACATTTGTTTACCACAAAAGTCTGACTGGACACAGGTCCTTTTTCAGCAGAGGCCCAGGGAGAAAAGCTCCACATACAACACTATTCAATTACAAAATGACAATTTGGTATACATAAATCAGTACACTTTAGTATACACATGATAGACCACACGACTCACAAATGTAGATGGCACTTCTGGAAAGTGACTGTCGCTAACAGGCATGGTGGAAGCATCAAAATCTGTGCTAGAGGTGCAGCTGGCAGCATCCTTAATTTCAAGGTTGTTGTGGTAGGCAAAAATCCAAATCTAATGTCATCGTCCAGAAATCTTCTGCTGGTTTGTTACTTGAAGCAGGGGTGTTTACATTAATATTTTCAGAAGTGATTTCACATGCAGAATTGGTCTCTGCTGTGACATTCTGGATGCTTGCAATGGTAATGGAAGGGCCTTGAGTGTCTATGATGTTTTCAGAGCTAACGCTGTTGGGATGAGATGCTGTAGGTGTTATCTTAGAACCAAACCAATAACTTAGCTTTCGAGGGATCTTTTCAGCAATGTCATTTAGCTCTTTTGTGGCCTCCTTCCTCATTCTGTCAGATTTTGGCATCTTTACTTTCAGATGAAAGTCGGTCTGCTCCTTACAGAATTGGTCAGCTTCATTGAATAGCATTCTCCACCGTCAGTATCAATGTGTATCCTTGTCAATGGACTTTGTTAACTGCACATAAAATATTTACATTAAAGTATAATCAGAATGTTTTCTAAAACCAGTGAAGCCTATTCTATGCCCACCTAGTATTTTCTACCACTATGTATACATACACAAGGAACGGGGACCTGACTTTGCACAATGTGCAAATGCGAGTCTTTTATCACAGCAGGATAAAAGACTTTTACACAGTTAATCCCTCGGGTCAATCAGATAAAAACACAATAAGCTTTCGATCAGCAGTTTCAAACTTGGATGTGTTGAATTCAGCTCCAGAGTGCCAAAGAACTCTTGTAATGTAAAACAAACTGGTCTTCAACTCAAGTGCAGTAACAAATGCTTTACAACAACACAGTTCCTGCAATACCAGGACTCTTTGGAAATAAATTCACTAACCCTGAGAATAATGTGCAACTAAAGAGAACACAGAGAACTTCTGCAAAATTTTTAAATATTTTGGCACACTCAGGGGAACTTTGGCAAACTCAGAACAGGTTTTGCAGTACCAGGAGGTTAGGAAATACTAGAATACTGTTAAAACAATGTAAGAGCAGTGCAGTGATAAACAGATTACATTTTAATAAGTGCATGTGGAAACACATGATAAATTCAACCAAATTAATAAATTCAGCAAATAAGTGTTATATAGTAGCAAGACAGTTACAGCAAGTTAAAAAATACTTATATCTGGTGTAGGTCCACATGGTTTTAAAAGCAATCCAGGTCTTGTAATCACAGGTGTCCTGGACAGGCACAGGGAAGCTCTGAATAAATGAGTACAATCTCACAAAAATAATTCTTTTACACCAACATGATGAAAGACATTTACACAGTTAATCTCTTTGGCCAATCAGATAAAAACACAATAGGGCTTCTACCAGAAGTTTCCAACTTGGATGGATCAAATTCCTTGGAAATAAGTTCACTAACCCTGAAATGTTCAACAAAATGCAGACAAAAGTGCACAAAACAGAAACAAAGTTATAGGATCAAGAGTTCATAGATTTATAGGAGGTTACTATGCTAATGGCCATAGGACCTTTATCAACCTAGCCATGTTATACTCATGTTCTCACAGGCCATTTCCTTTCACCTAGATTTCTGAGAAATAGATTTGAAATAGTAAAAGGTCCAGCATAAATCTATAAACCCATGTAGTACCATAAACACTTAATAACTAATAAATGAAAACTATAATATACTGTGGGGTTAATACTTTTCTGTAGTGAAAACATATAATCCCATTGCAGACAAAAAAGTATTACTGGCAGGACTCAAAATAAAAACTAAAATTGTAAATAAGAATTCCATCTGAATCCCAGTGGTTCTTTTTTTCTCTTAGAAAATATAAACGGAGTGTGTGGGTTTTGTGTGTGCGTTTGTAGTGTGTGTGTTTGACTGTGTGTGTATATGCATGTTGCTCCTGCATATGTATGTATTTGTAGGATGTGCGTGAGTGTGTGTGCTTGTAGAGTCTGGGTCAGAGTGCGTGTGTGTGTGTGTGTGTGTGTGTGTGTGTGTGTGTGTGTGCATGTGTGAGCTTGTTGCATATGTGTATGTGTATTACGTGACTGTGCACATGTGTGCTTGTTTTATGTGCATGTGTGTGAGTGTGTATGTGTATATGTGTCTGTGTGTATCAGTTTTAATTACTATTGCCAACCAGTGGCAGACAATGACTGTTGCTGCTTCGCATTGATGTACAGTTTGGTTTTCAGTTGATGTGCCTACTGTGCAGACTACATGTCTTCCCATGTACATTTTCCTCCAGTGGTGTTGCATGGGGGGATGTTGGTACACTGAGCATTCCCTACACTAAAGGAAAGGAGTCTTGCTCATTTCATTTTTTTTCAAAGACGTTGCTTAAACACAGATAATATTCATGCTTTCCTTTGAAAGAAAGCATTTATTATCTTTGAGTAAAGTGAAGCAAGCCAGTAATGATGACTTCACACAGCTTTACTCATAGTCTTCATTTTCTTTTACTGTGCATGCCCACAGAACGTTGCTTCCTGGCAGAAGTATATCGCAGGTATTGGTAGCAACACCTTAGCTGTGGAAATAACAAACAGAGCTGAAAACAATTTATAGTACCATCCAAACACTTACCCCTCCCTCCCACATACACACTGAAATATGCCAGAAATAAAGGATTACTCTTAAAGGGAAATCCACATAATTTAGTTGGAATGCTTACAAACCAGGGATTGCCATCTAGTATTGGGTATGCATGGGGGTAGAGCATGGAAACTGTGAGTAAGGAAAATGTATATTTCTCAAGTGATCCCTTCAGTACTTTCACCAATTATGCTTAAGCACTAAAATTAAATATTTCCCCCAGCAATCCCTTCTGTGGTATGTCCAAGTTTGCACAAGCACCAAAATGAAACATTTCCCCAAGTGATCCCTTCTGTGGTATGTCCAAGTATGCACAAGCACCAAAATGAAACATTTCCCCAAGTGATCCCTTCAGTACTCTCACCAAGTATGCACAAGCACCATAATGAAGCATTTCTTCCAGGAATTCTTTTGGTAGTTTGGCCAAATATGCACAGCACTTCATTGACATCAAAATGAAACATTTGTCCCAATGACCCCTTTAGTAGTTTGTCAATGTCTGCACAATACTTTACTAACAGCAAAATGACAGATAAATTGCCAGAAAAACACAATTTTATGAAAAATGTACCAAAATATGAGGCAGAAATAATATGTCAGTCATATAGGAACAAGTGTGTGTCAGACTAGGAAGTGGGAAGGCAGAATTTTTTTACAGATCGGAACCAATTGTCAGCACAAATTAATTAAATTGTCAAGAGATGTTAAGCAAGCTGTTTCTTATAGGGGCCAATATTGTTGTTTTGTTCCTCTTGTAATACCTCTTGTCTGTTCTTCATTCATGTTTAGAAAGTGATATTACAAGATGTTCCATACTCATGCAACATCAAAAAAAGCTTTTGCCATCTAGTAGGGTTACTGTGGAATTCTGCTTATACCAAACTGAGGCAAACCTAGTTCTATTAGAGGAGTAGACTCCATTTTTGAAGGGAAATTGTGTTTATTACAGATGAGTAACCATCCTTTTAGTTAGTTATGTTAAAGCTGCTAGTAACTTTGCTGCTGTTTTGAAGACCAGACAGAACTACTTATTTATTTATTTATTTAACATTTGTTGACCGAAAAAGTCCGACTAGGTTCCACAGATCCTGTTTTCAGCAGAGGCACGGGGAGATATGCTCCAGACGCATGTCTTTATTTACATACCGCCACTGAAAACATGGTGATTGCTGGTGGGCATATACTATTATACTCTTAAAGCTGTATGACCCTGCTTTATTGGAAATGCTGCACATCCCCAAGTCAAATGGCACACGGGCTACTCGCTCTAAGGAACTAAACTAGTTATGCACTTTAAATGATAATTAGTGACCTGAGAAACTGGAGAAAGTAAATCATACAAAGCAGATCTTTCCTTATAGGAGGGAATGCAGATAAAACATTCCTCATACTTTCATAATTAGTCAGAATAAACTTTAACATATGAGTTATTCAAAATGTTAAAAATTAAAGTTGCAGAAGCATACACTTTTTCTGAAACATATCACTTGTTTTACCGTCCTTGTCTGAATGGGAAGGATTATAATTAACAAAATGCTTGACAGCAGCTGGATTAAATAACTGTAGCTGCTGGTTCAGGTCTGGGATGAATATATACACATTTGAAAGACTGAGGAACTTTATACATTCTGCTTTCTTAGGTGCAGCAGGCTGGCTCTCAGAGAAACCACAGGATGTGATAAATGCATCCTACAAAGCTGACAGCACTGGATGTTGGGTAGAGGTTCTGGAATTTTCTGAGGGAAAGAGAACCCTCAGTGTTCTCCCACTGAAAACACTAGCACATTCTGGAAATATTCTAAGAGAAAGAGAATCCGTCACAGAGAGATTCAAATACCATGCCTTCTTCTGAATCTGAATTAGAAATCTAAGGAGAAATCCTGCATCTTACTCTTCACATTCTTCTCCATTTCCTGAATGTATTCAGGATACGAAGAATCATCAAGAAGGACCAGTAGCCTGCACATGACAAACTTCACACTTGTTCAGTGACACTGGTGCAGGAGAAGATAAATCTGTCAGTGAAGTGCAAATAGGATTATTAATGTCAGCGGCTGCTTCCCCATATATAGCTACAACATTTTGTTGAAGCAGAGGCACCTTCCCTGCCCCTTTTCCCAAGACTGACAAGAGCATCTCTCCCTTTCCCACTGAGGGGAACCCAAAAGTCACAGAGGATGTGACTAACTCCCCATCCATATTGGCTGTGTAGGCAACATCAGAGTGATCCAGGAAAAAGATGAGTGGTCTGATAAATCAGCTTTGGCCACAGCAGAGCCCCCCTCCTGTGAATGAGGTAAACTGCTAGCAAGCTCTAGTGGCTGAGGCTGTTTAGTTAACTTTTTCTTTTTGTAGCTGGAAGATGGACCAATCATGGTACCCAGGAACCAGTACATTGTTCCATGGTCAGACTGAAAATGATGATCCTTTCCCAGGGAAACTAAGCAGCACAAAGCAGTAAACTCTACAAAAAAGTAAAAAGCAGACCCAAAAAGTAATTTAAGCACAGGAAAAAAAAATCAGTTTTAGAATATATAAATTAAGTACGAAACTGTCCAAAACAACATTACAGTCCCTTTTAAAAGTACAGTAAGACTGCATGACATTCAGTAAAAAACACATATTGCTAGCACAACAAATACTTTTCTAAACAGGAAAGTAAGTGTAAACAGCATAAATAATATGTGGACACTTTTGTCCCTCAAAGGTAACTTATCTATCCAGCACTGGATAAAAAATTAACACATTCCTCTATAGTAAGTAAGCCAGTAAAAAAAATTGGTCTAGACATTAATATGAAAAAACTTCACTATTTTAAGATATTATAGAACATAGAGAAAAGGTGGTGGAGTAGCAATCATCCACAATAACCATCTCACTCTTACCATCCCAAACCTTAACACTCTCAAAATCAGAAATGAGGAAATGCTAATCTCTAATCCAGAAGTCAACAAACAGTAAAGTATCTTTATAATAGGAATATACACACTCCCCGGTGATAACAAAGGCAATACAGAACTCCTAGCCTGGACACCATCTTACATTGCTAAAGAAACAATCATTCCAGGATATTTTAACATAGATTACCAATCCACATCCTCAGACTGCCCTGTCAATGCTATTAATCTGTGTGGTTACTCTCAGGTAACCTCCGGCTCTGCCAGACACAGCAAGGAAACAAGACTACAGTTTACTGGATTTTGACTAACACCCCAAAAACATATTAACAGCCAGCACCCTCCCAGACAATCTACATGACCATCACCCAGTCTATGCCATAAGAAATAGTAATCCTATACTAAAACAACATTGTAATAACAATGCACACAACCTGATGCAAAATTCAACTGGAACCAGCAGAAAAAATATAATCCAGGCAAAAGTCCAACCACAGCTCTCGTATTTTATTGTATAAAATACAAATTATTGTATAAAAACCAGCAGTTGTTAAGCGCTTTCATCCAAGTACATATGGACTTCATCAGAACAACATTACTGTGCTCTCACTTACATTTTATACATAAAGTTCCCGCCTAAAACCCCAATTATAACATCAATTATTCAATTATTCAATTAAAGATAAAATTGTATGAATTTAAAAGGCACTGAATCAAAGTGCTTAAAAATACACATTTCACTTTACTTTTTGGGCTTTTTTTTTTCAATGACTTTTTTAATATTAAGTTAGAAATATAATGGATTTATATGTGTTTTTAAATATTTACAGTATTACAATATTTATAGTATATATTATATATTATAAATGTAAATATGCATTGTACTTAATTAAGTTGTTTAGCAAAAAAGTATTTGAGGGAACTGTTTTTTAAATTTATATGGAGGGGTGTTGCTTTAAATATTTTGGCGCCATTTTTATTATATAAACTAGGAATAATTCCTAATTTCTGGTTCTGAGGAAGACTGTATGTTGACAGTTGAAAGCGCTTAACCAGTGGATGTTTTAACAATTTTACAATAAAAGAACATTCTTATTCGAGCTGTGTTGGAGGTTATCCAGGTCTGCACCAGTTCTAGTTACTTTGATTGGTACGTGGTTCTATAGTTGTATTTGGAGGTAAGTGTGAGAAATATGTAACATGCTGTTTAACGTTTCTGTTGAAAGTTTGACAAATACAGTGAAAGGCATTGAATTTGAAACACTGAGGCCTGTATAATGCATGTCTCCATGGTAACATTGCAGGTTGACATAGGCAGGACTATGGTGTTTTGCAGTAGTTGAGGTTAGCGTATTGTATATCTCAGTTACTGTTTCAATACAATAAATTACATAGCCTTGTTGACTGCTGTCACAATGAAATTAAAAATACAGAGACATGTTACTTATCAGACTTGAAAAACTACATTCCCAGGTTACCGTCTCACATCTTTGAAAACAAGTTGCAAATACTTGTCAACCTTCATAAAAGTATTCAAGATATGCATGCTAGAGCTATTGTATAAGGATTGAAATCTTTAACTAAATTTCTATATGTTTACATCTTATGTTAATTCTAGTACGAACTAATATCCATCACACCATATAATGTACAAATCTTGTGTCTGATGTCAGAAAGGTATTACAGTGGGCACTGGTCAGACTGGATGAAGAGGTCTTGTTTATTAACCTTTTACTCCACAGCAGTAGCATGAAACATTGTGATACTGGTTTAAAGAATACAGACAAAATAAGATTACTTCTGGCAAGTTTTCTCTCCAGGTGCCCATACTTGTATTATTGTTTTTTAGTGTGCATGCTCATAGTTATAGATTGTGGGTTTGGTAATTTGTAAATTAAGGATATTGTAATTTACAGATTATGGTCTCAGTGATTTACTGATTATGAATACAGTAATTTATAGTTTAAGGTTTCATGTTTTGCCTCACGATTAACCTAATGGTTGTTTTTAACATATCTCTATTTATAGAACTATTTTGCAATGTTTGTTCATGGGTAGTCAACACTTTGGCTTGAAGCTCATTTGGTAAAAGAATTTAAACTTTGTATGAGAATTTATTCTGTATCCTGATGAAAATAAACCTGAACTAAAGCTTAATTATGATGTATCTGTTTCCTGGATGGTATAAAATTTGTCTGTTAAGAAAATCCTGAACTGTGAATTATCTGTTACTTTTCTTAAGATGGCACTTACTTATTTGTTGCTTTCTTTGTTTGCTTGCATATTTACTTTTTCAGTTATGATCAACTGCATTAAAAGCAGACAATAAGATGAAATGAGTAAAATAATAGCAGTATAACTTACAGATTAACAATAACTTAAAGTACAATGCAGTAGCAGTTGTAATACGAAACAGTTCCATCTTCCATTTTGTGGAAAACTGCAAATGTGCATATTTGGTGACACAGATTGACTCATGAGATATCCTGCAACTGCAGTAAAGTTAACTGCTGAACAGCAAAGGCATTTGGACTCAGAAATGCATGAAATAATTTTATCCTTGACAAGATAGCTGTTAGTGTGGACTGTTAACATACAGCAGATGTCTTAGTGTTTGTGCTGTAAAATGCAAAATAAAACTTTCAAATGAAATCCAGATCATCATAGAAGTAAAGCAGTATGCACATTAGTGTTTATGGTAAATGGAGTGAAATAACCAAGTAATGGATCATTGGAATGGCTGCAGGGGGGAGGGCTCCATTCGACCATGATTTTGTGAGGGAAGGCGGCAAACTCAAAGACAGCCCCAGCTGAACTATACCTCCCAACTGTCCAGATTTTCACAGAATGAATAGATTTTGCTTCTTATTTTGGTTTGTTCCTTTTTTAAAAAAATTTGTGGGTTTTTTTCTGGGAAAATTTTAATTTTAAAAAAAAGGAATTTTAAGGGGCCAAACTTAAATTGGGGAACAAAAAAATTTTTTTAAAAAAAAATTTTTCCCCCGGAAAACCCTTCCCCAAAATTTAAAAAAAAAAAACCTTTTTTTTAAAAAAAAAAACAATTGCCAAAAGCTGGAAAAGGTAAGACCTTTTTTGTGCAGAAATGCCATTAATATACCAGCGTTCAGAAGTCCGGAAGTCTCATTTTTTTTAAGAGCCAGGCAACCACGAATGGCAATGTGGAACCATGAAGGGCAATGTGGGAAGGCAAGCAAGCAACTACGTAGCCACGAATATGGAACTAAAGGTATTCAATGTCTCTCTTTTTTTTAAAAAAAATACAAAGTGAGCTGCTTAGAATGCAAAAGTGGGGGGCTCTCCCCCCTCACCCTACAATTACAGTGCCCTTATATATATATATATATATATATATATATATATATATATATATATATATATATATATATATAATAAACAACACACACATACACACACACACACACACACACACACACACACACACACACACACACACACATGATAACCCCCCACCACACAAAACTCACCACACATAAACCAGCAGGCAGGAATCGGCCCCAAAAGAGGTCGTGCTCAAAGCAGAAAAAGCTCCAAACCACCTGGTGAAACTCACAATGGAGCACTCACCCGAACTGTCGCTGACTGACAGCTCCATCATGGGATTCACTATCCTGTTCTTTTTCCTTTCAGCCACTGACAGAACTGATGAGAGGACCATGCTTCTCTCCTTAAGAGTCAGAAGACTTAGGACTGCCCCCTGATCCCAGCAAGCAGACAACACGACTTACTGGTAACTCATCCTTGTTTTAGTTACTGAAACATATACTGTTGATGGCATTAACTTTAAACATGCAACTTACCTATAATTTTCTTTGTAAAATCATGTTTAGTGAAGCCATAGAAGGAACAAATGTTTTATGAGGATCTGCTTGCTTGGGAATTTATGCTTACGGAATTTAAAAATTAAATGTTCCTTAGCTAATGTTTAAGAAATGCTGGTATACATTAAACATTTTATTCATGGTATTGTTGCTGCTTTGACACATTAAGGCAAAAAGAAGGTAGTTAAGTTACAATATTTTAATGCATTAAACGCAATAAAGCTTGCATTGATCACATCGTTTTTTTGAGCTTTTCATTTCTTTCTTTCATTCCTAGTTAGCCCTGTCAGCCAGCACCAACAGGTTTATTATTTTAGGCATCTCTCTGAAAGTGCAAGGAAATGTTTTAATGTGATGTGTCATGACTGAAGATAATTGAAATTTCTATATAAATTCAGCCTGTGTGAAAATAATATTTCATACAGTGATAACTGTTACCTATGAAAGATTAATGGCGCGTATTATCTGGGATTTAGTAAGTGGTACAAACATTTACGAGCACCCGCACAAATACCTAACAAATCCAACAAAACTGAGGAACAGGTAAAAATAACACAGCACCATGGCTCACAAAAGAGACCAAATCAAAAATCAAAGCTAGAAACAGAGCCTGGGCCAGCTGGCGAACAACCAAAGCCCCACTTGACCATCTAAAATATCGTCAACTCAGGAATGACACAAAAAAATCTATTTTACTGGATAAAAAAAAGCTTCTACCATAATCTCCTACAAAAACACCAAAACAACCCGAAAAGTTCTGGGCAGGCTTAAATCATCTACTTCATCCAGGACATTCTACCACCCCAACCCCGGCTAACCATACCCATAGTTCCCCAGAGACCATAGCTAGCACTTATAATAACTTTTTCACCGAAACAATCCAATCCCTAGCAAATCACCTAACCTCTACAAACTTAAACCACAGTACCACACACCTAATTTATCCACTAATCACCCCAATTTTAGCCTCCAACCAATATCCACTAGTTTTATCAAGGTTCTCCTAAATAAACTAAAACCTACCACCCTCGCTGCTGACCTCCTCCCTGCAGAGTACCTACAAATAACTGCAGATGCCATTGCATATCCCATATCTATCCTTATCAACAGAACCTTATCTGAAAATGCTACCGCCTTCCTCTGGAAAATATCCCACGTCATCCCACTACATAAAGGTGGTAGCTCAATAGACATGTCCAAGTATAGACCCATTGCCATTCTTTCCCCACTAGCCAAAATAATGGAGAAATCTGTACACAAGCAACTAATGCAATACCTTTCACAGAATAACTTACTATCCAACTCCCAGCATGGCTCCAGGCCATTCCACAGCACCACCTCAGCCCTCCTTTACTTTACTAATGCCATAAACAATAACACAAATGACAATAGGCTAACCTCCGCCCTCTTCCTTGACCTATAAAAAAAAAAAAAAAAAAAAAAAAAAAAAAAAAAAAAAAAAAAAAAAAAAAAAAAAAAAAAAAAAAAAAAAAAAAAAAAAAAAAAAAAAAAAAAAAAAAAAAAAAAAAAAAAAAAAAAAAAAAAAAAAAAAAAAAAAAAAAAAAAAAAAAAAAAAAAAAAAAAAAAAAAAAAAAAAAAAAAAAAAAAAAAAAAAAAAAAAAAAAATTTTTTTTTTTTTTTTTTTTTTTTTTTTTTTTTTTTTTTTTTTTTTTTTTTTTTTTTTTTTTTTTTTTTTTTTTTTTTTTTTTTTTTTTTTTTTTTTTTTTTTTTTTTTTTTTTTTTTTTTTTTTTTTTTTTTTTTTTTTTTTTTTTTTTTTTTTTTTTTTTTTTTTTTTTTTTTTTTTTTTTTTTTTTTTTTTTTTTTTTTTTAAGCAAAAGAAAAAAAGGGAAAAAAATAATACGATAACAAGTTAAAAATAACAGACAATGCAACATTTATTTTAAAATTTCCCACCCCTTTTTTTGGGGAAAAAAAGGCATTTTTGGGAAGTTCCATAAACCCTGCAACTGCAGTAAAGTTAACTGCTGAACAGCAAAGGCATTTGGACTCAGAAATGCATGAAATAATTTTATCCTTGACAAGATAGCTGTTAGTGTGGACTGTTAACATACAGCAGATGTCTTAGTGTTTGTGCTGTAAAATGCAAAATAAAACTTTCAAATGAAATCCAGATCATCATAGAAGTAAAGCAGTATGCACATTAGTGTTTATGGTAAATGGAGTGAAATAACCAAGTAATGGATCATTGGAATGGCTGCAGGGGGGAGGGCTCCATTCGACCATGATTTTGTGAGGGGGAAGGGCGGCAAACTCAAAGACAGCCCCAGCTGAACTATACCTCCCAACTGTCCAGATTTTCACAGAATGAATAGATTTTTGCTTCTTATTTTTGGTTTGTTCCTCATATTTGTGGTTTTCTGGAAAATCATTTAGGAATTAAGTCACTAATGACACTGAGTTTCAGACTTCATAACCTTCAGAACAATGCATGCTGAAGTAAGACCTGTTCTATCAACTGTCTCAATTTATACAAGAGCAATTTTTAGTACTGTTTATGTTCCCGCAATATATTTGGCCTTGTCCAGATTTATTGCATTAACAGGTTGAGAGGTACATGCAAATAAATTGCTTTATAGAATTAGGCAAACCCAAACCTCTCAACTGTCCCCAAATTTGGCTCAAAATGTTGCTCTTCCCCTAATAATCCCTCTGCAAAATAGCAATTTTGGAAGAAAACATGGAGGGTTTACAATTTAGAAATAACTGTAATAATCAGAGTTAGATTACTTTTATTTCTGAAATGCATGTAGATTCTTTTATTTTATTTTGTCAGCTGCTCAAGTTAGCAGTACTATTAAAAAAATGTCCCTTCTTTGACAGGTTCCCAGCTGTATTGTGTGGCTATTTTATATTTTTGCATCACATTTTTGGTCCATTTTTCATAAAATAGTTTTTTTGGCAAATTAATGGTAAATCATTAGACTGAAGTTAGAAAATAATGACAGACATTTGAGTTTCAGATTTCATATCCATCAGAAAATTCATACTAATGCAAGACCTACTATTCTATTATCTTTCTAAGTTTATAAGAGCAATATTTAAAAATTGTCCTTCTTTTTGGGCCTTTGTCCCACTTCTATGTATGGCTTTGCTCTGATGGTGAGGTATGACAAATGTGTCGGGGCCATCAGTCAGCCAGAGACATTTCAAATTGTGACATACTTGTTGCACCCCACTCCCCCATGTAGTGACTCTGGATGTGTCCAAGCAAGGCAAGGAGCAGTTGTGCAGTGTAAATGTGCAGGGTATCCCCCCATGCAGTGTAAATGCGCAGGGTATCCCCCATCCAAGGTAGACACAAGTACTACAGTGGCTTTTCATCTGTTCTTGATTTTGCAGAATGGTCTGGTTTCTGTCATATTTTTGTACTGTTGATTTATGTTTATTACTCAAAGTGCCTGTTGCTCTGTGTTTTAAGTAGCAATGCTTTAATGACCATCAGGTAAGCTTGTCTGAGATCGTAAGATGCAAGTAAGCTTTAATAAGCATACTGTTAAAGAATTGCCAACATTGAAGCCTTTCTGTTGTTGCCATGCAGAGAATACTTAACTAGATAATGTATAAGCATTGGGTATTGAAATGCATATGACAGTATTTGTAATAAAGGACAGGATTACATTA
This sequence comes from Protopterus annectens, assembly GCF_019279795.1. Classification (NCBI taxonomy): domain Eukaryota; kingdom Metazoa; phylum Chordata; order Ceratodontiformes; family Protopteridae; genus Protopterus; species Protopterus annectens. The sequence goes on from NC_056749.1 coordinate 248,933,364, forward strand.
TTTTAAGAAGCTCATTACACTTGTTGGAGACTTCCAGTGATCTCTGAGGGCTTTACCCGTAAACTAAACAGAATGCCATTCATGAGTGGTCCATAACCTCTACAGTAATCCTTTAAGCAATGTATCTTGAGCTTGTTTCTTGTTTGCTTTTCATTTTTTACTTTGATCATGTTTTCCCCATGAAACAAGTAGATAGTTGTCAGGCAGCAGGTCTTTTTTGGATAAACATTTTTACAAGTGGGGGCATCACAGAGATTGCTACTTTCAGCATGTTACTTGGTACTTTAATAAAGCTGAATACAAATTATAATGCTGTGCAAGGAGAAGTGGTTTGAGTTGAGTGCTGCATGTTTTTCTTATACTTGATTTTGACTGGCATTCCAGTAATGTATTTAAAAAGTAATTTATTTTTTCATGCCTCACAACCTATTTGTTTCCATCTAGATATTAAGTAAGGTGTCAAGCAGCCAATGCATTGAAATATTTGTATTCTTTTATACTTCATTTGTCTTGATTGGTCTCTCATAATGAGGGTTTGGCACCCAGGGCAGCATATTTAATTAAAAGTTTAGTTTTTGTGGTTTTGAGCATAGCTCCTCCTCTTTCTAGTTGTCTGCACCCCTTCCCATTGACCCCACCCATTTGGCTATCTCCTGCAGCCCCCCTTTGATTTGAAGTCACCAGCCACCACTGAACCACACACCTAATTTATCCACTAATCACCCCAATTTTAGCCTCCAACCAATATCCACTAGTTTTATCAAGATTCTCCTAAAAAACTAAAACCTACCACCCTCACTGCTGACCTCCTCCCTGCAGAGTACCTACAAATAACTGCAGATGCCATTGCATATCCCATATCTATCCTTATCAACAGAACCTTATCTGAAAATGCTACCCCCTTCCTCTGGAAAATATCCCACATCATCCCACTACATAAAGGTGGTCCAAGTGTAGACCCATTGCCATTCTTTCCCCACTAGCCAAAATAATGGAGAAATCTGTACACAAGCAACTAATGCAATACCTTACACAAAATAACTTACTATCCAACTCCCAGCATGGCTCCAGGCCATACCACAGCACCACCTCAGCCCTCCTTTACTTTACTAATGCCATAAACAATAACAGAAATGACAATAGGCTAACCTCCACCCTCTTCCTTGACCTATCAAAAGCCTTTGACATGGTCAACCATAAACTTCTCATTCTTTCTCTAAAATCCATTTCCCCTCAGCACGAACACTATCCAGTGGTTCCAGTCCTACCTAACTGGTAGACAACAGGCGGTACAATGGCAGGGAAAACTCTCCAGTCAGCTACCTCTCACACTTGGTGTCCCTCAAGGCCCCATACTAGGCCCACTACTCTTCTCTATTTTTATCAATAATCTTCACACTACTATCCCTAAAGCTACCTGTATGCAATATGCAGATGATTCCACTCTCATATGTTCAGCCACCTCCCCATCTGAGCTACAAATCTTAATCCAAACTACATTTAACACTATTGAGGACTGGCTCACCAACCAACGCCTACTACTGAACCCCAATAAAACTAGACTTCTACTCTTCACACCCACTAGTAGATCTGCCACACTTTCATTCTCTGTCATGTCTAACAATGGCACCACTATCTCCCCAGATCAACACACTAAACATCTAGGGGTTTTCATAGACAATAATCTCCAATTTGACCTACAGGTCATCAAAACCATACAAACCATCAATAAGAAGCTTGGATCACTGTATAGAAATAAGACACTTTTAACCCCACTGGCTAGGACTGAAATCTCCCGATCACACCTACTCTCCACTCTTTTATATGCCTCACCTGTACTCTCAAACCTCAATAAAACTGAACTAAGTAAGCTGTCCCATAGCTACAACCATATTGCCGCCTATAGAACCCATCACTGCCAGAACCTGAAACAACTAGAATGGCTAGAACTGTTCAGCTTAATTAAATTCAATCAACTCTTAACAGCGCACAAAGTTCTGTACCACCCTAAAGATACCCCCTCTCTTATAAATATTATTAAGCCGTATAGCAACCTGAGATCCCTACGGTCAGCCGACAAATTACTGGCCCAAACCCACAAAGTTAATAACTCAACTGGTGAATCCCTGTCCACCAACTTTGCTGGCAAAACCTGGAATGCCTTGCCAAACTATATAACCCTACAATCCTCCAAAAGTTTCTTAAAAAAAAAAAAAACTTCAAACAGTATCTCAAATTGAACTGGCTATGCCCATGTTCCAACCCGGATTAAGTTATAAAGCAATAACATAATCAGTAATTATCATAGCATAATCAGTAATTATCATAACCTCTAACTACATCACCATGCTATGTATCCAATCTTACTTGTAATTGTGTCTGTCCATGAGAACTGTGAGTTCCTACTAGGGACTAACTGTGAGTTACAATCTTACTTGTAATTGTGTCTATCCATAAGAACTGTGAGTCCCTACTACGGAACATTACTAAACCAATGTACATAAGATATATTACCACTTTGTTTTTATATATTCTAATTGTTTTCTAACTTCTTGTGTAACCTTTGTATGTCTGTCCATGAGAACTGTGAGTCCCTATTAGAGAACACTTCTAAACCAATGTACATAAGGTATATTACCACTTTTTTTTTATATATATTCTAATTGTTTTCTAATTTCTTGTGTAACTTTTTGTATGTTTGACTACGTGGAGCTTTTTCTCCCCGGGCCTCCGCTGAAAATGAACATGTATCCAGTCAGACTATCCCGGTAAACAAATGTAAAATAAATAAAAAATTAATAAATAACATCCACTGACACAGCAAATCAGTCTGAAATCTTGCAGATAATGATCATGAATTTAAGAATTTGAATTTAATTATGGGACAGTTCCATGTGTTTTTAATTTTGAGCAAGCTGATTTTATCACTTAGTCTGTGGACTGCAATATAAATGACAAGCTAATCATATTGCCATTTGAAGATGAAGATCCTAAGAGAAGTAGCAGATATGCACAATTTAAACTTGGAAGGAAAGCAGCATCTGATGAATCCAAACTAAGTATTTTTAAAAGATTGACAGCAACTCATGTTATTATGGAAAATAACAATACTAATAAAAGACCACTGCCAAATGACTGTGAAAACAAATAATATAAAAGCCTAACACACTGTGCAGTCCTGTTTGAAGAGGGATTGGCCAACATATTATACGAGAGAAATTCAGAGACTGCTGTAGCACTACAGAGTTAAGTTATTAACACGTATGTGAAGTGAAGTGTCACACCTCTAGCACCCGACTCACATCTTTATATTCCAAAGCATTTTCTGGGAAATCAACTTAAAAATCATAATACAAAGAAATGTAAATATTTTAAGAATAGTAAAAGAATGCTATTAATATGCCACGAAAATAAATGTTATCAGTAAAAAGTCTTCTTTGCATTGATTGTACACAGTATGGTCACAGTCTTCATATCAATTATATATATTTTTGTGCATACAAACACAGAATGGTATTTTTCTCTAATGCTTCACAAACAAATGGTAATTTCTTGTAAACTGAACAATGTACATGTATTTTGTCAGTTTACTTTGGTTAGCCAGACGTGAACTTTTATTTAGAAAAAAGTTCCTTAAAATGTACGTGCTTACTAAGATATTTACAGAAACAATACAAATAATCATGAATACCTCTCAAGATATGCAATTTAAAGTGCAAATATCAATTGTAGTTTTCTTCAGCATCAGTTAAGGTTTTATCTGATGTCATATAATAGTTTATAATTTGCCCATTTTAGAAATTTTAAGTAAATCATAATAGCAAATTACTACCAATATCTCCAGTATAGTGTACTGTAGTTATACACTGACAATGGACTTTTCTTTATCCCACCAGGGCATTTCAATCTACACTCCTCAATAACATGTAGCTCTACCAGTAATGAAAACATGAATGCAAATATGACAATATGATAATAAGGGGGAATCAGTAGTTAATTTCTCCACTGCAAAATATCTACAAATAACAATTTTAGTATCATTTTAATAATTACACCTTGCACTTTCTAATACTGCTTGTTTGTTTAGAAAGCCAGACCCGACCCAAGAAAATATCTGGATGCCATAAGGACCTTTGGTTGTTAACTTGAATACAAAAAAGGTGTTTTAGGCTTGAATGAGTTAAGAAAACCCTGATCAGTAGTACTACAGTGGTCTTGCTGCTGAAGGCTGCATGCAAATGTGGTGGTACAGGGGTGTGGCTAATGCTATTTAGCCATTTATAATTCCCCAGAACTTTTTTCTGAGATCAAAATAGTCAGTGTGGTAGAATGATTCAAATGAAAGCTCCTCCATGCTATTTGAGGAACAAAGCAAAAAAGTGTACTTTTGTCTTTGGATGGCCTATACCCATTTAGTATTCTGGTAGGAGTGCATATGTTTACCCTCCCAGAGGTAAGTACAGTGTGTGTGTGCGTGCGTGCGTGCATGCGTGCGTGTGTGTGTGTGTGTGTGTGTGTGTGTGTGTGTGCGTGTGTGTGTGTGTGTGTGTGTGTGTGTGTGTGTGTGTGTGTGTTTGTACACATTTATAGGTACCTGTGCAAGTGCTTTACATGGACTGGCAGAACGTGCAGTAATGCAGTTACCTGTAACTCCTCAGTGTTTAATTTAATCAGAGACATGATAATGAGCCATTGCTCCATTTGCTTTATCTGAATTTCAGCCTTTATTTGTAAAGTTTCACAGATTGCATGCTTTTGGCTTAATCAACCTGACTTCTTTGGACTCCTCAAAAAACTGGCAAGAATAGCTCCTTAAATGCAAGGCTAATTAATGACATCACAATTAGTAATCATTAATTCTTAAAAACATAAAGACACAGGACTTTTGTTTAATGAAAAATATACATAATGTTTTAGCCTCTTATCTTTTTTACACACATTTAAAAGTAATATGGCCATTAAGACCTGGCTATCCTGAAGCATTTAATTTAGTTTGCCAATCATATTCATTGTAATCCACCAAATTCTTAGAGTCCTCACCTCCCAGATCCACCTCAGTACTGTCCAGTATATAAAACACAAAAGGCATAAAATGAATACAGTTCAATATATGGCAAAAAGTGCATGTTTCTGTTTCTTTTTTAGTACCATAACAGTGTTCATATATCCTAGTCATTTAGTGTCTTAATGGCAATTTCAATATAAAAAGCTTGGCATGCAATGCACTCTGTAAACATACACCGCATTATTATATTACAATTGCAATATTCTGGAGCAGCTTAACTTGTTTCAGTATTAATACAGTAGAAGGACTGTTAAGTACATGCAACAGGTGGAAGTAACTCTCACTGTATGCACCTCTATATCTTTCATTTCAACTTCAAATATGATTTTTAAATTACAACTTTTCCCATGAGTGAAAACAGAAGTATCACCAATCATCCTTTGATCCCCTGTAACAATTCCTCAATTGTAACTTACAATATCCTTGATGCATAGTGAGTCTTATGTATATGTTAAAACCAGCCTTCATTTATGAACTTTTGCTGTGTCCATAATATTATCTACAATTCAGGAACCATATTCACATATTCTTATTAATAAACCATGTCTGCTCCATGTGAAATTAAATGAGGCATACATTAACACGTGTAATACATTTCATGCTGCATTCAAGCATCCTATAACGTTCACCATATACATATGTATATATATATATAAAAACAGAATGGTTAGTGCCTGTTTAAGATAGCAGCAGGCCTTGCATATGCATGAAGACGAGCTGCTATCTAAACTAAATGGACACGAACCAGGAACAAGCGCAGGGGGCGTGTGTCAGCAGTCCCAGCACCTGAAACACACCCCTTCACTCTGAAAGTGCCATATGGCACTTTCTGACATGGATGAGCATCAAACTATATAATATTAGAGCCTGGCTCTTATATAGTAAATGAGTGTCCGCAGACACTGAAATGTAAATAGCCAACATTTCAGTGTCCACGGACTCTGAAAAAAAAAATTACCACAAACACCTATAGAAGGCGGCAGCCAAGTGCACACCCCCAAATGTATGCACTCTTGACCTACATGCATGGAAGAAGTAGGGCAAGAGGAAAGGAATAAAAAATAAAGAAATGTAATAATATATTTTTTCATGAAATAAATCTGAAGTTTAAGTGCCGTGCAGCATGTTTGCTCAGTGCGCCGCTAAGCTTGCCTGGCTGAAATCCTGAAAATGATAGACAAGTGCTACTGTGACAGAAAACGTCATCAAGCTGCTGTAGTGTAGTGGTACTGCCATGGTATAGCATGTAGAACATGCTTGGTTTGAATCCCCCCTGGCAAATTATTTACTAAACTTTTAAGGAATGTGAATGATAGATGTCAATCATATGGCTCACATATAGCACAGTAGGGGTGGAAATATGTAAAATATAAATGTAAAAAAAAGTATAACTTTAATGAAACAAAAAATAGATTTAAGCAATGCTTTGCTAGTGTAAGCACTGCTTACCTGCATTCAGCTCTGCTTAGCTTGTGTAAGCATTGATATGCAGATTTGCGTGGAGCTAAGCATAGTGCAGCATATTAAAACTGACCAGTCATGAAAAAGTGCGGGAAAACAGTCGTATTTAAACCGCACAGACAGGAATACAGCCATAACCATTTGGGATTGCACACAGCAGGACCAAAATGGCTGGTGTCGGTGAAGGTGTGCGCATCCGAGTGCAATGCTGGGGCATCCAGGAGTCCAGGGTCATGGTTGGGCTCCTAGTTAAAAAACATGATGGCAGGCTGCTGCAGGGCCAGTACCAGGGCTTGCAGTACAAAGTGGAGGCCTGGGACCAGTTTGCATGTGATCGCACCAGTGCCACTGGCATACCCCGGACTGGTGAGCAGGCACATCATCACTATAACAACCTGAAGTGGAGGAGGGATGCACTCTTGGACCAGTGGATGCAAGAAGCCAAAACGCAGGATGTCCCACCTGTCTGTAAGTATGCAGTCTTATGTATCTCTAATTATGGAAAACATTCAACTTGTGACTGTGCAGGTGTGATTAATGTGTGTGATGTCTCCCCACACAGCTGCTGCGGAGAGGTCCAAGAATGTGCAAGCTCATGCACAGTGACTGGCCTGGCTGCATTGGCAGAATGGTGAGTACAAAATACCCCCTACTATTAGCAGTAAAAAATCTAAATTATAGTAATGGTAGTACTGCTTGTATATATAATTGTGCTGTAAAAGTCAGGAGTAAATGCCTGTGTCAGGCTTCCAGTGTTACAATGGAGTATTCCCAGCTGCTGTGTAAGACAGATATCAGTAACAAACAAGGTACAATATGCAGTAGAGGAATATAAGAATATGTATGAGTATGTCTGAGTGAACCTGCCAAGAAAGTGCCATGTCAGGGCTACTGTAACAGTTAGAAATTAAAATCATTCCCATGTGCAGATCATGCAGGAATAGTAATTGTGGAGTTCTGAGTCATACACAGATATGTATGTCAAAGCTAATAAAGGTGATCCTAAACACTGGCGTGTGTCATCTCACTTGTACCTGATAAATAGAAATGTAGCTGTCCTGCAGAATGCATTACCTGAGGTGAACTGATTTAGCACTGCTTGTCTGCATACTTTAGAATGGGCCTGTCAAATAACTGGAAAAAAACAACAGTACATATTCCCATCAGAATGTGTTTTACTTGTTTGTCTGCCAGCATTGTCCTGTGTTAACCTTTCAATTACAGCTGTATGTAGCAGTGAATGTACTGAGAAATGCATAAGGCTAACAGGTGCAGACCTAAAACCTACACTGTGCACTCAGGAATCTAAATTGCAACATGTAGTTGTAAAACAGTCAAAGTGCAAGCCAGCTAATGTGCACGTTTCACAAACAGTGACACCAATATCTGTTGTGTATGCATAAAATGTACTGAAAATGGGAAACAAATAATGCAACATGTGATAAAAGTACTGTGCACAAAAATATGTACTAGATAGAAATGTCATAAGCAAACCACAACACTTCCCCAGTAGCTCAGTCTGATAAGGACTAGGCTTGTAGTTCAGTTTTGCACAAACAGCACGGTCCAAATCCAGGGACCGCCACTAACATCTCAGTCTGGTTCTACAGTTTTAAACTGCAATCTGAATAGAAAAAATAATATACTGCAATACATCCATTTTCCATACAGGGCACACAGAAAAAGCAATCTGAATAGAAATACTAGTAAGATGTGTATAACTATGAAATGCATACAATTGTTGTGTTGTGTTGATCAGTCCCAGTCCTACAAATAGATGCAAGCTAGATATCCACACTCTGCAGTTTGGCCCAGACAAGCCTCTCAAGTGTTTCCCCAGTTGACAAGAAACCTGCACACAGAGAATGTCCCAGTAGATGTATGTGAAAGACACAACACACACTCCAGGGCCTGCAACTAATATGTGAATATGAAATATGTGTAGAAACAGCAATATAATGTGCACACAGTTCATCTGGACAGGCCCACAGGTAAAAAAATGTATAGAAACAGGTCTGATGTGTATAACTAAAAAAAGGGTACAATTGCTCTGTTGATATCTACAGCTGTTGGTGTTCTGTAGCGGCCCCATGGCCCAGGTAGAGTGTAAGTGTGGTCAGAATGTAGAGTAGTGAATAGTAGTGTACTGACAAATATACTTGATAACAGTTGTCAATTGAATCTGTTCCCTTCCCCCATCACTCAAATGATCCAACCATCACACTGAAACTGACATGAGTATGTTCCTAAACAAACCTCTACTGTTGGGATGGTTGTTCCATTTGGTTTATCATTGTTTAAACTGTGTGCAAATCAATATCCCCTGTTGAATAATCATCTTATTGCTTGCCTGACATACCACTAACTGGAATGACTTTGCAACCCTGAATGCCATTCCATATATGCATGGGTTCTGTTTGCTATGGCACTGTTATAATTGCACTGTTTTGGGTTAATGGGAATATCCATGGATGCTATTTTGACTAATGTTGTAATGTGTTGTGCATGACTAACCAATATTCATTGTTACTTTCCACACCATAGCACATATGGGAAGGCAGATCCCAGCGGATCCACCTCTCCCACCCCAGCTGGCTGAGGCACTGGGTCCCGGTACGTCTGGGACCCAACCCAGACCTCCCTCATCTGCTGGGGTCCTGCACCACCCTCAGGTGGAACCCCTGCAGGGGATGAGGTTCGCCCTCCCCGGCAAGTGGGCGCAGTGAGGACATTGTCACCCGAGACAAGGTCTGTGGCATGGTGTGCAGTGTCCTCTAGATGAAGCTGGATGATCACCTGCACCAGGTGGAGAGTAGGCTGTGACAGCTAAAGGGGCAGGTGGCCCCTCCAGTTCAGCCCCCAGCACAGCCATCTTTGGGGCTGGAAAGGAGTAGTGGTGACTGCCATCGGGTGGGGACATCAGTGCCACTACTACCATCTAGGGGGCTCAGATTCCTAACCACCCTCCCCGTCAAGGTGTTTACCCCCCATGTGTCATACACCACCGCTGTCTTCTGTCTTGTCTGTCTGCAAATGCAACCTCTCCTACCAAACCTCCCTCACCACACTTACCAATAATCCTTCCTTAACATCCCATCCTCACCTTAAAAAAAAAAAAAGGGCATCTGTTCCACAAAAAAAAAAAAAGGTCCCATACATAGCTCTGCATTTCGCCCAGAGACATGTACCCAGCACAAAATCTAACCCTACCAATCATCCGTATTGTATGATGCCCACACACCTCCCTGTAGGGTGTGAGGCTCCAAATTCTAAATTGCCCATATTGAAAGGACCTGTTGCTGCCAAAGAAATGCAGAGCTATGGTCCTTTCCTACACCCATCCTGCACATCCCTACTTGTTTCTCCTCTTATTTGTCCCCCTGCTTGCCCCAATTTCACCACTTTCCTATCTCCCTTTTTTCTTTTCTTTATTTGAAATTAGCATGGGTTTAAGTGGACACAAGCGGGTGCAAGCAAAGCTAAGCTCCCATAAGTGTTTCTTAGCTCCGAGCAAACCCACTTACAATTGCTTTAAAGTGCCTTAATCCCTCTGTCTCCAACAGCCCCTGTTGTGCCCAGCAACAAAATAAGCAGCCCTTGCAAGTCTCAAACCCAGGACCCTGCACACTATAGCCAAAGGGATTTACCACTAAGCCATTGCAGATATAAATAGATCTAATGTTGTCTCAAACATATTATCCAGCACAGTCATTCAACAGTAGGGGAAATGTATTTATATATGTAGATGTATGTATGTGTGTGTGTGTGTGTGTGTGTGTGTGTGTGTGTGTGTGTGTGTGTGTGTGTGTGTGTATATATATATATATATATAGAGATATATATATATATATATATATATATATATATATATTATATATATATATATATATATATATATATATATATATATATATATATATATGTGTATATATGTGTGTGTGTGTGTGTGTGTGTAAAATAGATAGATATAGCTAGATAAAAGAACACAACAAATAAAAATATGACCAATGGCATCGTTAATGGGGGTGAGGGGGCCCAAATTAAGTACCTCTTGTAATTATTGATATCATCCCCTCCTCCACAGCTGAACAGATCTGCCTTGCAACACAATACTAACACTTGCAAGTCACATACCCAGAACCCTACACAACATAGCCACAAGAAGTTAACAGTAATCCATCTCAGCTGTATGATGTCAGGATGATATCAATAACTTAACATGCAGAACAGTCTGTCTACCATAGGGAATGTACAATGAGGAAGCAGTAAACATTCCAGTGGTACATATACACACATATGTGTGTATATATATATATATATATATATATATATATATATATATATATATATATACACATACATACACATATACGTATATTACTATGTAGAGATATGTATATATTTAGAGGATGCACAGCATATTGAACAGCCAGTATTCCTACAGTTGCCACCTTTTAAAATGGACAGTGTTTGATTCTCTCATACAAAAGACAAATATTGCATGAAACATATACCCACAGAGAAGTCAAAGGATATGACACCACATACTGGTTTGCATATATAGAAATGTTTATTTGTGTACTATTTCAGTTGTATATGCCATTTCATATAGCAGGTAGGTGTCTGAAATACATACTGAGTAATGCAACTCTCAAGCAAAACATTTTATACAGTAATTTGAAAGCATAACATATGTTGCTGTCCAGGCCAAAACCTTCAAGTAGTACAACAGTAAAGAAACACTGGCCTGGAAGATAAAAATCAATCAATCAATCAACACTAATTAATACAGATATAGTTCAGCAGCCTCCAATTATACACTGTACTCAACCCCTAGGGGGAAAAGAATTAAGCTGTCACAATGAAAATCTATCTGTTATATAACAATGCTTAACTTAAAACATCACTATCAGACTGACAAACAGAACTGTCTGTAAGACAGTAAGCACTAGCCCACCACTGTTCCCATGGTGAAATGTATGAAAATGTACAGTCATATAACTTAATGTGTCTTACTGCTGATATCCCTCACATGTTGTAACAGCCGAGGTTATAAATGGTGCATACCCCTCCCTCATAGAATGACTTACAAGGGCATATAACATGTTACATACATTGACCTCAGGACTGTACAAGATCACACAGGTTTTGTCCAGCTGTAGCCTACATATATATGGACCCTACCCCACAATATGTGTGGGAGTCCACAACATCACTGGAATGATGGCAGAAATGCCAGCACTACATAATGATAGGCCACTACTTAACAACCTTTACTGCATGACATATAGACAAAGCCTGGTATATAGGTGAAGGACAGAGGTGGGAACACACAGCCATATTTGCAGTATTGTTGTTATACACTGTGAAAATTGCTGGTGTTACAGGATTGGTTGCAACATACCCTTATTCAGGAATATGAAGTCAGAAACACAAATGGATGTAGCCATGTACTGATAGCACTCAACAGACAGAATGCCAGTGATACATCAGAGACAAGACCTGTGTGGTGAACATACAAAACATAATAGCCAATCCTCTGGCCATCATGTGGATAGGCCCACAGTTGAGAGCTATGCAGACCGACTGCATTCTATGCTAAACTAGCATGTACACACAAACCCTGTAAAACTAGCAATATGCTTATTTATTTATTTTTTTATTTTACATTTGTTGACCGGGCTAGTCTAACTGGATATATGTCCATTTTCAGTAGAGGCCCAGGGAGAAAAGCTCCAGGACAAAACAGATGAAAAAGTAAAAAAAAATTGTGTAGAATAAAAATAGAGTTTACATAGAAAAAACATACAAAATACTGGGATACATTTTCAAGACACTAGTTTGAATCATCTACAAGATATTAACACCCTATTAAAAAAACACCCTCTGAAAAACAAGAGTTTACATAGAAAAAACATACAGAATACTGAGATACATTTTACAACACACTGGTTAGTAATCATCTACAAGATATAAACACCCTGGTTAATAATAAATACAAAAATAGAGAAGACAATAGTTAAATACTATTTACAAATATATAGAAATGACATTTATAATGAGTCAAATCATAGAAGTTACAGATAAACTGTTCTGATTACATATACAATAAGTACAAAATTGACAAAAGAGGGAAAGTAAAAAAAGTAATCTTAATCAGTTAGTCAGGGTTGTTACAAGGGCATAGCCATTTTGTTCTAAGGAGTATTTTCAGTTGTTGTTTGAAGAGGGATAGAGAAGGAAGAGAAGTTAATTCAGTAGGTAGAAGGTTCCAGTTTCTCCCAATAGAGTTTGAGAACAGAGAATCACCTGCCAAGTTGTTTGACTTACTAATGTTAATTAACAATTTATTTGCTGATCGTAAGTTAGTGAGATGTTTATAGGGGGTGATGATATTTGAGAGTATTGGGGTATTATTTGGGTGGTAGAGGATCTTATGAGCAATGATAAGTTGACTATATTGAAGCTGATGAGGTAGTTCAAGCCATCCTAGTTGTTTGAGATTCTTACAGTGATGGGTTCTATAGGGATTACCAGTGGCAAATCTTGCAATATTATTATAGGAGGTAGCTAGTTTGAGACAATTATGTTTTGACAGATTGGTATAGATTGGTGAGGCATAAAGGAGTGTTGAGATTAGATGAGAATGGGCAATAGCAGATCTAGCTATTGGAGTGAGGAAGGATTTGACTCTATATAGAGAGCCCATTTTTCTGTTAACTGTTTTTATTGTGTTATTAATATGGGAGTCAAAGTTAAGGTTGTTGTCTATAGAAATTCCTAGAAGCTTAGTGGTAGTGTCAGGGGATATGAGGGTACCATTGTTAGAAGTAACAGAGAAATCAATAGGTATGTGCTTCCGGGTAGTGGTAAACAGCAGGAGCTTAGTTTTTTTAGGATTAAGGAGGAGGCAGTGTTTTAAGAACCATGACTCTATTGTGTGAAACATTTCCTGAGTTAAGGACTGTAGTTCTGATGAAGATTTGGCTGTGCAAATTATTGTTGAATCATCTGCATATTGTATACAGGTTGCATGAGGAGTAGCTTTGCAGAGATCATTAATAAAAACAGAGAATAATAAAGGACCAAAAATAGAGCCCTGGGGAACACCTAGTGTAACTGGTAGGTGGGATGATAGATTATTGTCCCACATAACAGCTTGCTGTCTGTCACTTAGGTAGGAGCTAAACCATTGTACAGCTAGAGTATCGAGAGAAAGTGATTTAAGAATGTTAATAAGCAATGTGTGGTTAACCATATCAAAAGCTTTTGATAGATCAATAAATAGGGCTGAAGAGAGGGTATTATTATTGCGATTTCTGTTAATAGTGTCAGTGAAAGATAAGAGGGCTGTAGTGGTACTATGGTATGGTCTAAAGCCATGTTGGCTTTGTGCAAGTACATTATGTTTTAGTAAGTGGTCTAGAAGTTGATGATGAATACATTTTTCCATTATTTTTGCTAAGGGGGATAGTAGGGCTATAGGTCGGTAGTTAGAGTATTCATTTGAGTTGCCTCCTTTATGTAGGGGGATAATGTATGAGATTTTCCAGATGACTGGGATGGTTCCCTCGTTAATGGTTCTGTTTATTAGGATTGATATTGGATAAGCTACTGCTTTGGCAGCTTTTTGCAGATATTGTGCTGGAATCTGGCCAGCAGAAGGAGTACAAGGCTTAAGTTTTAGAATGAGTTTGTGGATGAAATTAGTGGAGATGGGATGGAATAGGAAAGTAGGAAGAGAGCTGGAGATGAGGTTAGGAAGGCTGGAGCTGTCAGGGGTTAGGTGGCTGGCTAGAGATTGGATGGCTTCGGTAAAGAAGGTATTAAACGCATTAGCAGTTTGGTTGGGAGTTTCATGATTAGCACCAGTTGGGGTTGGTGTACTGCAGTGACCGGGGTGTAACAGACTATTGATACTTGCCCAGAATTTCTGGGGGTTGTTTAGGTTAGTTTGCTGCATTTTACAGTAAAAGTTTTTTTTGTCTGAAAGTATAGCTTTTTTTGTCATATTTCTCATTTGTCTAAATGTTTGTTGATCTGTTAAGTTTTTTTGTAGTTCTCCACCTAGACAAGGCTTTATTTCTGAGTAACATTTTTTTCCTGGTGCCTTTAGAGAGCCATGGGGCTGGTTTAGACCTAGTTCTGATAGTACGTTTTGGTGCATGTTGGTCAAGGATATTTAAGAAGGTAGAGTTAAAGTGTATAACAGCCTCTTCAAGTGGGAGGATTTTTAGGGGAGACCAATCACAAGAGCTAAGTTCAGTTTGGAATAACCTTTGGTTAAACTGTTTATTTGACCGTATAGTCCTATATGATGTTTGGTGTGGGATATCAATCTTTTGCCTGATTATATAGGCCAAGGAGTGGTCACTTACATCGTCAGGGAGGACACCTACTTTGTAAGTTTGATGGTGGTTATTAATAAGGATCCAATCCAAGGTGCTCTCTTTTTTGGTTGGATTGTTAATTCTAGTTGGGGAGGTGATGGTCTGTGAGAAACCATGAAGGTTGATATGAGAAGTAGGGTGGTCAGTAGCAAAGCATTTCCAGTCAATATTGAAGTCACCAAGGAGTTTCTTGTGGGAAGGTTGATGCTGCCCAATTAAGTATGTCTTCAAGTGTAGATATATTGTTCCCAGGAGGTAGGTAGATGCAAAAGATGTACATGGATTTACTAGAATTAAGTTGTACTTTAGAAATAAGAACTTCTGCATTATTGTCTTTAGGTGTGTTATAAGGTAATGAGGTGATTTGTAATCCATCCTTGAAAATAATTGCTACTCCTCCTCCCTTTCTCTTTAAATGGTCTAGTCGCAGTATATTGTAGCCTAATGGAAGGATTTCATTATCCTGGGTTGCTGGTTTTAGCCATGTCTCTGTCAAACATAAAATGTCAAAAGAGTGTACATCCAAGACAGCGTGTAGATGTGGAACTTTGTTATTAACACTCTGAATGTTGAGGTGTGCTATCAGGAGTGCATTATGGTGTTTGTTTGGGGTATGTAGGATAGAGGGTTTAGTGTTGAGAGATTCAGTAGAAAGGATATTAGCTGGGCCTGGATTAGGATGGATGTCTCCATCTTGTAAGGAATGCTTTTTTAGTCTAAGCAAAATATAATGTAAGTTACCAAGTTGATACTGAGCTTTTTTAGGTATTAGGCTATTGTATTTAATGTGTGCCAGTCTGTGGTACTTTGCTAGTAGGTATGTAGGTGTGGATAAGATGTTTATATTATTATGGGTGGGGGTGTGACTATGTGTGGTTGTTTGTTTGTTGGGATATTGAAAAGGAAAATAAGTTAGGTGTTCAAAGGAGGTTAGGACATAGGCTGAGGTTAAGATGGATAAAAGTATGGTGCTGAGTAGTAGTTTAGTTAGTGTAGGGGTAGTAGTGGTAGGCATGAGTACTATATTTACAGAAAAAATATAAGCAAGGTATGAAAGGTGTGTAGAAGTAAAAGAGGTTTATGTGGAAGTAAAAGAGCTATAGGAGGGGGCAAGTGATAGGTTGTGTGCTGAGTGGGTGTGGTTAATTATCTCAGGTAGAGGGAGTGTCTTATTTGCTGGAAAGTGGAGGAGGGTGTGGTCTAGTATTATAAGTCTAGGATGCCTGGGGGTGGGTGGAATTTGGGGATAGGGTAGGGGAGCGAAGTGAGCCTGCAGGGCGAACGGAGCAGGTAGAAACAAGAGGAGGAGGAGGACAGGTTGAGATAGAAACAATCAGCAGAGCACTGACTGTTGAAGGTAAGTATTGTTAAGAGAAAGAGTAGAGATGGTAGAGGTAGAGCTAGAGAAATTACATGGAACAAAGGGGTACAACTAGGAGGAGAAAATCTAAACAGGCAAGAGTATTAGCAAGATTTCCACCTCAGCAGTGTAGGTGAAATAGACTGTGAGCCAAAGGGATAAACCTATGGGAAGTAAGATTGGGGATGGGTGCCACCTGGTGGGCATAAAAAACAGATGTTTAAATAAGTTTAGAGTCTGGCCTAAGATATGGTAGGATAAAGACAGTTAGGGAGCATTTACTAGTGATAAGAGAGATATACAGGTTAAGTGGTGGGTAGGGGGTAAGGCTACTGACTATCCTGGCTTGGAAGCGTACTTTAAAACCACCTGAAATACTAGATACAGACAGGCTAATTATCAGGTGTAGAATAGTACATACTTTCTTGCTTCCTCTTTGAGAAGGTATCTGGTTGGGAGGCAGTGAGATGATTGCAGCTGGAGACCTGGAAGGGGTCCTTAGTCTTCAAGCAGGAAGGTTTTAGAGTACTGCAGCATAAGCAATATGGATAGCTAGGTACTACTGGGAAAGAAAGAAAAGGTATAAGGACATAGAATGTAATAAAAATAGTTTAAACAAGGTACTTAGAGCAAATGAATTCACATAAAAATAATCCTTCAATAGTAACATTAGGTAATAGTATTAACAGAAATATGGATTATTCAAATAGGGCAACATAATTCAGCATAAGTTACAGCAGAAAAAGAAACTCTCAGTCAGAAAATAATCAACTTACGCAATTGCAACCAGCTCTAGTGAGGAAGGCTATCTGGCAAAATATCCTATGTGCAGCAATAGTAAAGAGAACACTCTTCAAATTCAAAAAATAGCCCAACTATTATAGGAGAACACTAAGAGTGTTGCTATAGTGTACAGAACAAACTAGTGTCATCAAAGAGTCATATAGAATACATATTCGCACACAAACCATCAAAGTAAATATCCTTCTAACTTAATCAAGTGGCAAGTCTACATTGATAACAGGCTTTCTCTCCACTATGAATGGCCCAAGCTAAATGAGCTCATTTTGAGCGTTGTAGGCTAACAGCTTAAAACTAACAGCATAGTTTGTTAATTATGATTTAAGCTAAAAATACTTAGAACTAACAGCATATTAACATTACTACCATAGCATAGTTTGGTACAAATAAAGCAAAATAAATGTGATCGGTTTCAGGCACACATTACGAGTAGTAATATTCTCTTTAAAGCATTGGTAGAATCTAACGCTATCAGTTATTTCTGAGAGAGAGAGACAAGGATACAGTAATATTGCAGTCAACAGATGATAGAGGAGTTGAATAAAAAGTGCTAGGAACTGCTCAATTTATGCTTTTTAGATATTGGGAGCAAAATCAGAGGCTAGCGTGGTGAGGAGGAGAGGGGGGCAAATATTCCAAACAAGTACAGTTACCTAGAGTTCATGAAAAGCGCTAGGGACTGCACTAAAATCAGCGCACCCAGGTGTTGGGAGCAAAGGCAGAAGTTAATGTTCTTGAGAAGAGTAGTGGCTGTTTGCGCTGAAATACGTACAAGGTACGGTTAACTAAAATAAGTACAGCTCCCTAGAGTTCATAAAAGTGCTAGTAACTGTACAAAATGAGCGCACACAGATATTGGGAGCAAAAGGCTGTAGCTAGTGTTTATGGAAAAAGTAGGGGCTGAAATTGCACTGAAAGATGTACTAGGTACGATTAACACAAGCTAGACATTAAAATCCACAATTAGGTAGACAGAATGTAATACGGTAATGAGGCTTTAATAACAGAAGTTTTATGCTCAGTGCATTGTTAAGTATGAAAAAGAGAAGGACCAAAAACTCTCCACGTGTGCAACGCAGATAGAAATGCAAAGCAGGATAACCGCTAATACCAGATAAATGCTAGATTTTACCTTATCCTAAGGAAAGAGGTTAAAAGATTCAGGCTTTTTACTGTTGAAATAAATGCCAGATAAAGAGGGAGGCTATAATCTCTCAAGGGAATCACAGTAAAAATTGCAACATCTAGTTACAAAATAACCTGTTCAAAAGACGATGTCTTGTTCCTAGTGGGTATACATTCATTCCGTTTAAATTACTAAGCAGTCGCAGGATAAAAGGTAAACTATAATTGTTAAGGCGGGAAACGCTAAAACAGGCTATAATCTTTCGAGGTAAACGCAGCTAAGTTGCAACTTTTAGTTGCAAAGTAATATGTTCAAAAGACGATTTCTTGTTCCTAGTGGGTTTACATTCATTTTATTTATAATGCTAAGCAGTCGCAAGATAAAAGGTGAACTATAGTTGTTAGGTGGAAATGCTATAACAATAGAACTACTCGGTACAAAAGCATCTAATCACAAAAAACAATTCCCTTATTAGAGAATAATTATACCTTAGAATGAGTTCATAAATACATCGACTGTTCTGAGGCATATACATTAAAATGCACACATCTGTTTCACTACTGCTAACATACAGTTTGAGTTAACAATATTCAACAGGTCGTAGCTTACTACGTTACATTAACATCCACACATCTATTTCAGTAATGCTAATAAACAGTTTAAAGTTAGCAATGTTCAGCACTTACTACAGCCAAGGACGCTAAAGCCAGGAATCGCTCAGCAGCTAGGGGCAAGTGAATGAAAAAATATGGCACCACGAGGATCTACCTATATTTATGGATTTAGAGGGGATGATGGGTGGAGGGGAGGAATTGAGTAAGGCATAAGAACAGGTCAGACGGGGAGGGGCTAAAAACTAAGGTAGTCGGATAAGTCAAAGGACATTTTCCAAGGCAAGACAGACAGGGAAGAGATATACAAAAACAGAGGAAGAGAACTAGGACACAGGGTTACGGGTATAGGAGCAAGGATATTAGTGGAAGGGGGGAGCAGCAGTAGTAGTAGAGAAAATATAAGCATCAGAAACAAGAGGAGGAGGACAGGTTGAGATAGAAACAATCAGCAGAGCACTGACTGTTGAAGGTAAGTATTGTTAAGAGAAAGAGTAGACATGGTAGAGGTAGAGCTAGAGAAATTACGTGGAACAAAGGGGTATAGCTAGGAGGAGAAAATCTAAACAGGCAAGAGTATTAGCAAGATTTCCACCTCAGCAGTGTAGGTGAAATAGACTGTGAGCCAAAGGGATAGACCTATGGGAAGTAAAACTGGGGATGGGTGCCACCTGGTGGGCATAAAAAACAGATGTTTAAATAAGTTTAGAGTCTGGCCTAAGATATGGTAGGATAAAGACAGTTAGGGAGCATTTACTAGTGATGAGAGATATACAGGTTAAGTGGTAGGTAGGGGGTAAGGCTACTGACTATCCTGGCTTGGAAACGTACTTTAACACCACCTGAAAGACTAGATACAGACAGACTAATTATCAGGTGTAGGATAGCACATACTTTCTTGCTTCCTCTTTGAGAAGGTATCTGGTTGGGAGGCAGTGAGATGATTGCAGCTGGAGACCTGGAAGGGGTCCTTAGTCTTCAAGCAGGAAGGTTTTAGAGTACTGCAGCATAAGCAATATGGATAGCTAGGTACTATTTCTTGCTTCCTCTTTGAGAAGGTATCTGGTTGGGAGGCAGTGAGATGATTGCAGCTGGAGACCTGGAAGGGGTCCTTAGTCTTCAAGCTATACATATACAATGCATATAACAACACTACTCACACTGTCCGTAGGTCTGGAACCTTATACAAATATGTAGTTGGCCTGAGTCTGCAAGTCATCTTGTAAGAGGTATTGCTACCTGCTGTCTGCAACACTGCTGCCCACACACAGGAAGGATGTCTTCCATACAGGAAAGGTAAAGGGACAACACCCACATGATGTAGTAATTTATAATAGTGGGTTGCCATGACAGTGGTAATTGGAAGTACCACACAGCTGGCTGCATGCAATTAGCAAGTGGTGAACACTGATTAGTGCAGAGGCCATCACCTGATCATGTGCATCACCTACAAAATCCATGCTGCAGTCTATTCAAAGCAGCTCAATCCCTGTAGTGGAGAGAGCAAGAGAGAGAGAGAAACAACAAACAGGAAAAAAATATCTAAACCAAGTAAAACTACACACCAACCATATATAACACAGGGGACACATAAACGTCTACTCAGAAGTGAGGACAATACTACAACAGCTATGTGAAACATATATGCATGCAATTGAATGTAGTACTTGGTGTATAATAATGGGATAGATGATGCGGAAAGATTTATATGTGCCATCAGGAGTTGTTGTTGTAATGATGTCCTGCTGAACAACTGCTATGGACATAGTGTCTGGCCCTGTGGGCAGTGGTCCATACCTGTCAACTGTGCGGATCAGCACTGAATGACAAGATGTAAGCCATCATAGTGTGTGTTCTGTATCTCAGGACATGTATATTAGTGTGGCACATAGCTGGTGGTGGAAGTAATGCCGTTATGATAGACACATGAGTTTCAGACCCCACCACTTGCAGGACAGTCATGTTAATGTGAAATGTGTCATGCAAATACACCACAGGTGTGTAATAGGCTTACCTGCAATCGGTCCCTATATATACCCCCTAATGTTAGGCTGTGTCCACATGTGACACCTGTCTGTTTTGTAGCAAGGCAGAACAGTGCGGCTGTGGAGGAAGGAGAGTTAGAGAGTGTGGACCTGATGTTTGAATGCACCCCATATATATATATATATATATATATATATATATATATATATATATATGTATATATATATATATATATATATATATATATATATATGTATATATATATATTATACACACACACACACACACACACACACACACACACACACACACACACACACACACACACACACACACACACACACACACACACACACACACACACATACAAACACACACACACACACACATATATATATATATATATATATATATATATATCAATATAAATACATTTCCCCTACTGTTGAATGACAGCACTGCACTATATGTGTGAGAGAACATCACACATATCTAAACACACACACACACACACACACACATATATATATATATATATATATATATATATATATATATATATATATATATATATATACAGTAGTAAGCGAGTGCAAAATGGACAGTTATGTCTGGTGTGAAATCCATGTTGGGAACACACTGCCCTTGTTTGGGAAGGTGGGATTGGTATGTTGTGGAAGGATAGTAGGTATATATGGGGAGGTAGGTTGGGTTGGACGATAGACAAGACAGCATACAGGGGTGGTATATGACACATCTGGTGGGTAAACACCTTGGATGGAGAGTGGTGTTTGGAATGTGGAAGCCCATGAGCCCCCATATGGAAACAATGGGACCAAAGTCCCCACCCATGGGCAGTTACAACTGCACCTTCATGTCCTAAAGGTGCCTGGGCTGGGGGCTGAGCAAAAGGAGTATGTGGACCCTGTGACTGTGTACTGAGGGCCTCAAGGTGGTGTAGCAAATCACCCAAGTCTCTGTTGTGCTCCCTATGCACAGACCCTGGACCTGACTTCAGGTGACAGGATCCTGTTATTGTGTGCTCCCAGTGGGGGGGGGGGGACAAACACCATCCCCTGAGGTGGTTCCACCTGATGTGTGCTCCCAGTGGGGGGGGGGGGGACAAACACCATCCCCTGAGGTGGTTCCACTTGAGGGTAGTGCAGGATCAGCAGATGATGAGGTTCCGGGGTGGGCCTCAGATGTGGTGTGGCCTGGTAACATGGCCAGATGAGGTTGGAGAGGTGGTTCTGCTGATTACTGTCTTCCCAAACATGCTATTATGTCACAGTTATAGAACATATGTGGGTAGTAATAGTCCACACATTCCAGGATTATGTCTAACAGCATGCATAGCTATCCCCATTAACGCAAAACACCAGATTTGAAGCAGTCATATAGCAAACAGAACACATGCATATATGGAACCATAGTGGCCCTTACAATGGCATGCAGGTGACATTGTTCGCAACAGTCCACCAATAATAGTGTTTTAGCATGGAACATGACTAGAAACACATTGCACAAATTGTTGTACAATACGATATATGTCCCAACAGTAGGTTTGCTGTAAACATACTCATTGAGTTGTGTGTTCAGATTATTGCTGCAGATATGGTGGGGAGTCAGTGATGTCTATTAACAACTATTATATCCTTGTAGTATGAGATCCTCAGACCTTTTTTCCTCTTTATGTCTTTCAGGCACCATGTCACGGGAGCGCTTGCCGGTTTACTCCCCCCAGGAGAATGAGGTGATTATACACCACCTGCTGTAGCACTACCACACCCTCTTTGAATGTACAGCTCATGATCTGCAGGAGAGGACCACCCTGTGGAACGAGCTCATCCACAGGGTAAACGATGTCAGCCTGCATAACCACAGTTAAGAGCAGGTCCAACATCGGTGCACTGACCTACTCTGCCATGCCTGTCAGCGTGCTGCTGTAGTTAGGAGGGACCAGCTAGGCACAGGGGCATACCTCCCAACCATACCGATTTACTCGTTTTTTATCACGTTTTGGGGTCCAAATGAAGGGGTGCCACGATTCCCGAGTGGCACCCATTCAATTCCGATTTTTGTCTTATTTTTTTTCCCATTTTCAAATTTCGGCGATTTCAGAGCTGACATCATCACGTGCGCGATGACATCAGCTCCGTCAGGGCTATCAGCCAGTCGGAATTGAGCTTCTGGCTGCAAATCTGCAAATGTGAGCGAGCGAGAAATCATCTTCTGCAGCACTCACTATAGTAACAGTCGGGAATGTTTTACAGCAAGGAAATCGGCTTGTTTGGCATTTGGGATTTAATAACAGCCATTTACAGCACTTGTTTTGCTCAGCAGCATGCATTTGGGATGTAATCCATTTAGTTTATCTATCAGCAGGGAAATCCTTCAGCTCGGGGACTCAGGTACGGGTGTGTGTGTGTGTGTGTGTGTGTGTGTGTGTGTGTGTGTGTGTGTGTCCATATATGCATATATGTGAGTCTGTGTGTATGCTTGAGTATGTGATACATGTATTTCTGTTGCATTGTTTATATGCTTAAGTAAAATTTATTGCATTTGGTGACATCTTATCGTAAGAAAATCTCCATCTCTGTAATTTAGTGCATATTACCATTTTAAATAGAACCCTGTAATTGTCCATTTTAGACTAAAATGTTTTATTGAAGCTAAGATTTTGTCAACAACAGGGTCTGTAGCAAAGAGAGCAAAGGTAAATGGAAGAAAATAGCTAAATACCAGGGATTCTGGGTTTAGCTCTGCATATTATAGTGCCTTAAAAGTACAGAATTGAACTGGATGAGGTTTTATTTCACCCAGTGGAAAACTGTTGCATTGCTTGTCTTTTTTTTAGTCTCCACCTAAGGCAGGTAGATGTGAAATGGTGCACACTAAACACTAAAGCCTTAAATGATCAATATCTGACAAGGGAGATGCTGCAGATGTCATGTTCAGGTCAGACACAGACACTGCTTTTTAATAAATTGATGGACTCCTGGACAAGGCACATAAAATGTCACTTTTTATCTTTCAGTTGATATTTTGCTCTGAGATGGAAAGAAACTAATATCTGCCTCCCTGAGAGATTTAATTGAAAATATAGTCTTTCCTGATATATGGCTTCAAGAGGAAAGCTGCTATTAAGTAGAAATTTTGTCAGTGCCCTAATCTCTGATTTGTAGATGGCTACACTTCTTTTTTCTTTTCCTTCATGATGGTTACTCTAAATTTTAACAAACACTGAAATTAAAATTCTTCCATTGCACTTGTGAACTGTATATGAGGTTATTTTAAAGACAGGAATCATCAGGCAAGTAATGAATGCTTTACAAATGAGATGAGATGGATAAGAGCAGTTAATCAGGGAATACTGCACAAATGGTTGTTTTAGAAAATGTCATGATCCATAAATCCATTCCATCTTTGATCACCACTGCTCAAATTTAACTTGAAAGACTGATTTAAAAAAAAAAAAAAAAAGCTTCAGCAAGTAACATGCAAAATATTCCATAAACTATAAGCTACTTTAATACTGAACATTATGCATATACAAAATCTGTTCATCTTCCCTTTGAAAACAACCTTGTTTGCTTCTTTGAACATAAAAGAAAAACATATATTCTAGGCAAATATTGTGTAGCCTGAAGTTTTTTTAAGGTTCAATAATTACTATAAAGAATAATCTGTAAACTGAATATCAAGAAGAAATGTCAAAGTCTGATGGCATTCCTTGGGGAGAGAGACAGAAATACTCATTAAGTAATGATATATAGTAAAACTCCAGACTGTTGGTAGTTTCTTTGGAACATTTCATTGCAACTTGATTATTGAAGAGAGGTGCTCACAAGCACACACACATACTACCTGCAAGACATTGTGTAGGTATATAAGATGCTTAGATACTCTTAGCAATCTAAAACATTATGTTTTTATTGCACAGAATGTATTGTTTGGAAAATAGTAGTGATTGACTAAAACAGATGTCCATTCATAGAGCGGTTTTAGTAATACTTGTATCATAGTCTCTTGAGATTGCTTAACAAATGCTTAGCTGCTTCTAGTAGTCATGATGAATTTATTGTACAAAGTATTTCTTCTGCAGTGACATGACATTGCTTTGAATTACTAAAGGGAGTACCATTTACACACACATGCAATTAGTGTTTATGGTAAATGGGGCGAAATAGCCAGGTAATGGGACACTGGAATGGCTGCAGGGGGACTCTGGTGCCATATCTTGGTTGTCTGTTCTTCAGTTTGCATTTGAAAGCTGGTATCCTGCCATCCCATTGGAGTGGGTGGGGTTATGTAATTATGTATGCAAATTATATGTTAATCACCGTACAGATTTGTATCTATTTTTTCATGGGCCTTGTCCAGATTTTTGATGTTTCCAGGTTGAGAGGTATGACGGCAGGGGGGGGGGTCATGCCATCCAGCCTCCCTGACATGCGGAGGAGCTCCTCGCCAGCCTCGGGGCACCTGCCCACCTGCCCACCTGCGGAGAGCATTGTGGAGGTGGGTGCTACCCACGCAATAGCTAAGGAGCGTGACGGTAAGGCCACAGGGCACATCAAAAGATTACTGTTGCTTATCCATCTGCATCTGTAGAGTTTAATCATGCATATGTGAGATAAAATATATATGGTCTGTTGCTGTGTTGTAGTAATAAACAGATGTGCATAATCTGTAGTATTGTGGGTTTGTACTGTTGATGTACTGTAATGCTGCTCCCACCCTTTACCAATGCCACAGGTGTGGCTACTGACATCACATCTCTCCCACAACTATGTAGGTCTCTCTGGTATACCTCTGGGGCAGCAGCCTGTATCGGGTGAGTATGGTATTGTTTGTTCAGGTTTGCCAATACGCCAGCCATGTTATGGCCATGGTATTTGCCATGCACATATTTAACACACCTACCCATAATGCATGCTGTACATGTTTAATTATTGTTGCTGTTAACTGCACTGCATCGAAGTGGTCACCATGGTGGCATATCTGAAGGGTATGTAAGAGTCCTGCAATATAACTAACAACCTGTCATTGCAAGATGTGTGCACAAAGATGAACATAATGGTGGGACAAATGGCCTACAGTAGGAGCATGTCTGAAACATCACCCTTATACAGTACTACAACAGTGTACATACCACTATTACAATGGCAACTGTTACATATCTACACAATGTCATATCACAATACTGCATTCCACAACCCTTACAACCTGTAATGTGGTCCTAACATGAGCAATGAATGTGTACTATGGAATCCTATGTTAGGACAACAAATATGGAGAATGCATACCTTAAAAAACACTGGAAACATATGTGTGCATACACTCCAAATAACATATTGTGGAGGAAGCTTTTGAGGTACTGACAGCATTCATTCTTCATGAGTATGGACCTTTCAGCAAGTACAGGTCCTCAATGTGACACCAAGAAATGGTCTGCTGTCCAAGATGTTTGTCCAACAAATGTGCCCACTTACCTGCAACAGAGGCAGCCGTGGCTTGCACACATCTTACAAGCCATGGAATGGATCCCATACTCAACAAGCAGCATGCAGGAGTAGGTCATGTAGCCTTACCTCATCATTGCATATACCATGGCAAACAGTGCAGACAGTAATGTATGTGGCAAGGATGTATGGGACAAGATTAATGTAGAAAATAAACAGATGGCTATCCAAGACAGATGATGACACATGTTGCAAACTGGTCATGCAGGCAGACTAGTAATATGCCGCAAGACTGAGGGAGTTGCAGGAATGTTGCAGGAATGTCTAGCAAGTACTGGCTGTGCAGTACCTGTGTCGACAATCACCTGGACTCTGCATACGTGTGGCCCATAGGTTAGGATAATCAGATGGGATAGTTTTTCCACAGAAGTTATCAGCCAGGGCTGTCTACAGGTAGCATATGCATAATGTCAAAAGTCCCCCAAAGGCATGTGTTGGAATGTGTAATGGTGTATCAAGACCAAGTTGGAAACCTACAGACAGTATCAGTTAAGATACATGTGCTGCACAAGCAACACCTCACCCCACCTCAGGCCCACAATCCCCATTTGTACCTTGCTGGTGCCAGTGCACACCTGTATGTTTGCATTCATTAGCAGGGACTAGGCCGGTACACATGGTGTTCAGAATTTGGGACACTGCAAAATGACACACATGTGTAGCCCATAGTTGTTAAGCATCTGCAAAAAAGGATGGGGAGGAGGTGTCATCCTGAAACACAACAGTGAATTAAAGCAGACATCCAAAGCTTGCTAAGAATGGCTGTATCTGCACACAGTCAAGGTCATGAATTGTGGCAGACATAACCCTGACTCCACAGCAATAGTGACAGCACTGTGTGACCTCCAAGAGCTGTGCACATGAGTTGACCTTGCAATCATGTAGAGTTGGGGACATTTGTAGGGCAGAGTGACTAAATACTGGCTAATGCAGATGGCCCATGCTAGTATACCCCTTCCAGGAATAGTGACTGCTGTAGTACAATTAGTTGGTGCAATAAACCATCATCATAATGGTGTGCACACTTATGCACCCACAAATTGTATGCATCTCAATCAGCATCTATACAACTAACACATTTGTTTGATACTGCATTTGATTGCACAGGTCATATGTCACATATCAGGTTTGTGTAATGTTAACATATGCAGTAATGTGGCCCCATGGCATATCAGGGAAGAGGGTGCCATGTCAATAAGGGTGTGTACACTTCTCACAGCAACAGTAAGGTTTGAAGGTTGTCAGTGTAATTGTATTTTATTGGCCATACACCACTGATGATGAGATCTGTAAATCAGACATCAGGCATTCACTAATGACATCTGTCCACATATCATCCCAGGTATGTGTTGGACAAACACATAGGAGCTGTGAGCAGCTGAGCAAATATAACTGGCACACATAGACACATTCAGAAATGGCATGTACAACTGTGAGGTATGGTGCACAGTACATGCCAGGGTGCTGAACAGGTGCACAGCAATACTGTGTACATGGCTGCAGTGTGTTCCAGGGGAAGGGGCATCACCTACTAACACAACCCATGAATCACAGAGATGTATAAAGTTGGCAACAGGGATTGACTATAGCTGCACTGCATGCTGTTGAGTGCCATATGTCATGCATGTTGACAATGGGTAATGAAAGGTCTGTGTGTAATATCTTTGTGCAACCTCACCTGTAAGTGTGTGTGTGTGTGTGTGTGTGTGTGTGTGTGTGTGTGTGTGTGTGTGTGTGTGTACAGTTAAGCAATGGTGTACAGGTCTTAAAGTGCATTTCTTGTTTTCCCCTCACAGGTGGCGAGGTGGGTCAGGGTCCCTCCTGCAGGCAAACTGATGTTAGTGTCCATACAGACAATGACAATGATGATAGGTGTGTTGAGGTACAGGCAGGGTTGTCAGGGGCTGAAGCTGCGTCATCGTTTGACATCCCACTGTTATCCACTCCATCCCCGCACACAGTCACATTGCCTATACATACCCCATCACCAGTGGCAAATAGATGAGGGACAGTTGGGTGGTGGCATGGGACAGGACAGTCTGGTGTCTATGGCACATGTGTCTGGACACAGCAGCCATAGCCAGATGTCCAGAGGGTACCTCACAGGCAGATGTACAGGGGTGTTCATAGGAGGGCTGCTGGTCATCATGCCCCTGACAGAAGTGCCACATCTGGTCCCACCAGACACATGTTTCAGGCTGTCATGCAAGTGTAGGCACATATGGAATGGTATACCAGACAGGATCTGAGGCTGCAGTGGGATACTCATTCCGCTGTTATTGACAACATCCGTGATCTTGCAGGTGCCCACCTTTATTTTGCAGTGGTCAATGGATAGACGGTTGGGTAAGATGGTGGGAATCCTTGACCATGGAATGTCTGTGCTTGAGCATATGGTGGCCAGCAACACCAACAGCTGGAGGTCAAGGTGGACATGCAAGAAGTCAGAGCCACTCCTGTAGTGGCAGTACCAGCCAAAGCACTTGCAGGGGGGGCCGCTGTCCTCACCACAACACAGCAGGCCACGTGCACATGGCCCTGGCCAGTCCCAAGAGGGACCTGGGTACAGCGGACATATGTCATCATCAGGGGAGAGTACCATATCATGGCATGTACCTGGTGGTGCCCATGGAACCCCTGTCAGGTACAGTGCTCATGTCCATGGCTGGAGACGGTGAACTACACACCCTGTCAGGTACGGTCTGCAACTGTCCAACAAAGTCCTGTATAGGGCAGCCACATGGCAGAAATGTGTGCATGCATACACACACACATCACCAACACAGCTAGGGCAACCCCATACCTAAACACACCACATTGCAACAGCCCAATTAATAATGAAACCCCCTAACACACACACATGATGTCAAATGTATGGCTCAGCCTAGGTCTCTGGCAAACCAACAACATGATGATACCTGTGCCACATCCCTGTCATCCATAACATCAATGCAGGGACAGGCTAATATGGTTCTGATGCACAGGGTGAGTGTACTATGGTGTACCAATGTAATGCTCTGTTACATGTTTTCAGCACTAAAGTTTAATGTTTACATGTCAGGAAGTGTAGCTGTCCAGCCATGATGCATTATAGCTGTTATTAAAACTGAGTGATTGTGGTCTGCATAATGTATTCCATTTGTGTTGTAGGTGTCTATGTGTCAGCAGGATGTTGGTCTGCTGTTGTTTCCTACAACGGGTATGGCACTGTGGTGACACCTTGAATGTGCCAGATCCTGGGTACAGCTGAACACATCACAGGTCTGTATAACAGTTACTGCACATGCCACATGGCTGATAGGTCTGGGGGTGTATACAGGGGAGTGCATGGTGGTCAATGTCAGCAGCCCTTCTACAGTGGACAATAGTAAGTGTACTGGGTGGTACATACCACATGTTTGTGTATAACACACACAGAGGCTTTGGTGTTGATGCAATACACAGAGAATACTGCATGGATGTATGTACGTTTGCAAGGAACACATTTTAGCCTATGTAATTCCACCAAGACAGAATAGGCACAACAACACACTGGAAAATAAGCAGTCTGCTAGTTTAATGTCATTGACGATGGTACTAGCAGGGTATATGTCCCCTTCCCCAATGCACTTCAATCCTCAACTCGGTAAACATAGGTGTGCTGGTGTGGGTGGCACAGCCCTGCCCTTTGGAGGGTGTGAGGTGGTGTAGAACTGCAGATGGTGTGATTGACAACTACTTAACCTGTTAACATGAACTGTACAGTATTACAGCCAACTAAGCAGAGGGGATACACTGAACAATAACTGCAATGATGGTGGCTGTGTCCACAAGATCCACACCCAGCTATGTATACCAACCACAGTATGGCTGTACAGCTATACAGTGGGGAAGAGGGCATTTACACATCTACTACTAGTTGTGATGGAATGAATTTTCACAAGATGATACCTGTGAAATGTTAGCCAGGCAGTTTTTGGACAGATGACCTCCTGGGACATGTATATTCTGCAAACTGAAGTAGATCCCTTCCCATACACACACACGTACTTGGCAACACTGGGACTAGAACCCCTACCTAGGTATGTAGTACTACTGATGTATGTGGCCTTAATTGCACACACCACACAGCTTTTAGGATGAGGAGTGTTCCAGGTTACATGTTAAGTGAAGAACATCACCAGGCCCTGTACAGTATGGTAATGGGGGATGTACTGGTTGTTTATGAACAATAGATAGTGTGACATACTGTCATATACACAATGACAAACACATAACAGTCATACAGAGATCTGAGAGACCTGGGCTTATCAGTGCTAACTACCTTGTCAGTGTATCCATTCTGTTACAGATATGTTGCACACAGCACATGCATCATTGGGCTGAATAGTGTTATCAGTTACCTGTATGGTTGATGAGGACAGTGGACCCCATACAGTGGAACATGGGACATGTACTGGGGATACCATGGTGTAAAGACAGTATATCCAGCACCCACACCCCACAGTGGATATTGTACTCACTAAAACCCATAATACTCTGACATACCCACCATCACACATTGACCAGGACTGCAATACAACCGCTTGACTATCTCAAGAGTGGTACTACAGGGATATGCATCTATTGCACATGCCACAGGGATAGTAGGGTGATGCATTGTCATGGCTCTCCTATGGTCATAAACATCACTATCCCTAATAATGTGTGGTAAGGTGTATTGT